>NC_047671.1:64492152-64719652 GCF_011762505.2 Arvicanthis niloticus | reverse complement strand
CTGGAAATCCACCTGAATAAGGCCACAAAATTATCATCATTATTTTTTAGAATACCTTGTAATTGGATTCAGCCAGGTTGTTCAATGAAAAGTCCCACTACAATAGTCATGGGTGGTAGAAACATCTCAATCAGAAATGAAGATAACATTCATATGAAGACTATGTGGCCAGTTAATGCAATTGTTTTTGTACTGTGACAGGAAATCATGTCTTAGTCCTTTTAAGAATTTACATCTTGGTTATGGAGATAGCAAACAAAAAAATGGTAGTGGGTACTGAGACTTTGTCTTTAACATGCAACTTTTAGGGAATATTCACATGTGATTTCATTCTGTGATCAGCACTGATAGCTCATATGACTCAGTGCAGAGATGGGAGCCTACCATGGCTCCTGCATCTGTGTGGGACTCTAGAAGTGCACACTCTATTACAAATGAACAAACACAAAAGATGGAGAAACAGTGATTCCAGATTTTAACATTGTTCAGCAAACTTAACCAGGCCAAACATTGCTTTGATAAATAGCTACTTATAAGTAATCTTATACAAATAATACAGTGTGTTTCAGTCTGTTAATCTTAAATTGGCATTCCAGTTACATCAGAATAAATGTTAGTTTTTCAAAGGTGCTCAGAGAAGGTTTTTTCCTTAAAGTTGTAGCTTTTTTTTTCTATTGAGTTTTTGTTTGATTAATTATTTATTCTCTCTCTCTCTCTCTCTCTCTCTCTCTCTCTCTCTCTCTCTCTCTCTGTGTGTGTGTGTGTGTGTGTGTGTGTGTGTGAGAGAGAGAGAGAGAGAGAGAGAGAGAGAGAGAGAGAGAGAGAGAGAGAGGTGCATGTCCAGAGAACATCTTGTGGTAGTAGTGTTTTTCTTGTTATCATGTGAATCCAGGGGATGAAATTAGGTCTTCAGGTTTGGTAGAAAGTGAGTCACTTCAAGAGCCCCTTGTTGGGATTTTAATATTTTCTTAGAATCTAAAAATATATTCCTGATGAAAATTAATGAAGTCATTAATCTCACATCAAACCAACTTATGTATGAGTTTTGTAGAAAAAGAAGCTCACTTTGAATTTATAAATTGGAAAAAAATCAAGGCATGTGTATGTTTTTGTGGAGTTGGAGTATGGATATATTTTCAAAGATAGCACCCATTAATTTTCTTAACTTTTCTTTTCTTTTTTTTTTTTTGATTATTACAGGATATATATGTAATGATACTTTTTGTTGATGGATGCCAGGAAGCAAAATTTTATTTTCTAAATTAACATTCTATTCCTTTGTTGATAAATCGTATTTTGAGATATTTTTTACATAATATACCTGATATGTGTATACATGCATATATACATACACACATTATAGTTTGAATCAAGTAACACCACTTTGTATGATAATCCTCACCCTAAGAGTCATAAATTATTCAACAACACTCCAGGGGCCAGGCATGGGAAGCTTCCCCAGGAGTTGTCTAAGAAACTTCCAAAACGTGCATCCAGAACTATATACATGGTCATTGCCATCACTCTTGGTTGCTTCCCAGGCCTTCAGTAATATCCTGTTGCTGAAGGTATCATATGCACAGAAATTGGAGGAATTGAGCTCAAACTGGTCTAGAAGTTTCAAAATCTGAGAACTGGCTCTCAGAGAGTAAAAGTTCTGTACAGCTCTTAAAGGAGAAAATCAACTGACACTCCTACGTACCAAGCTTTAAAGCCCATGAGCCACCAGAACAACCAGCATGGCAAGACATCCCTAAGGACATAATATTGACACAATTATCTTGGAGGTAACCACTAGCTATCTACTTGAACATTAAACTTCACTTAATACGAGAGAATTCATTCCGGGTACTGTAGAATTACCTGTGACTGGTGATGTCATGGACCCTAGAATAGAATCTACTACTACCATTTCCCTAAACCATTATATTTATAACGACATTTTAAATAAATCCTTATACTCCTAGGTAAGTGGTACCCTTAATCAAGGAAGTTCCTATATGCATAAGATGTGAACTATTATGGAGATTCATAGCTAGTCAAATGAATAGAGCAACTGATTGTGGGGTGTTCAACCCCAACTGACAAATCTACATTATAATCCTTACACCTTAGAGTCATAGAACATCCCAGAAGAAGTATAAAGCTCCTAAGAGCCAGAGATTCAGGCTGCTGGCTTTAAGATAGTGTCTTCTACATAGGGCAGAACAGCTGCACCCCCCCACCCCCAAATTTCAACAATATGGTAACCTAAGCAATAGCTGCATAATGACAATACTAGTTTACAGTGTAATGTGAGTGTGGAAGTTTTTACAAGGCTTCACCCTCAGATGAAGTAAGAAACTAATGGTCATCAATAAAGGGGAATAAAGTTTTTTTTCCCCAGGGTGAAATTTTTAGAAAGTTATTCAATTCCAAATGGTCAGTTCTAAAATGTATACATACTAGCAACACTAAATGGACTCATAGTTTATATTTACACACACACACACACACACACACACACACACACACACGTAACAATAATTGAAGAACAGGTCATGCACATGGGAGGGAATGGAGAGGGTACAGGAGAAGTTAGAGATGGAAGACTTTGTGGTAAAAATCATGTAATTACAGTACTCATGTATGAAATTATCACAAATTAAAACATTTAAACTAAAACAGAAGTGTGAATACAACCTGAAAAACATTTACATAACTTATGACAGAGTTATAATTATTGTGTAGAATAAAGCAGTATTGTAAATGTCTGCCTAAACTGGTACTGGGAAAGTTGCCTTGACTAAGTTGCTTCCACTTTGCATAACCTCCACATTTAATCAGAATCTGCAACATTTAACCAGAAGAGAAGGACATGTTTTAGTTATATTGCACATTATCCTGAGGAACAAAGATAGAGACAAAACTAAAAGATGTTTACCAGATTTTAAAAATGTGGGAGTTTCCTCAAACAATAATACTGATCATAAAATTGAAAACATATCGAATCAGATTTAGATCATAATTGCAAGCATTTTGGAATTTTTGACCATAAGGAATGACTTTCTGGAATGTTTTTATCAATATCCCTAGGAAGTTTCGGGGAAAAGGATATTCTTTTTGGCAGTATTGGAGCATGGTAGGTGCTCTGGAAGTATTCAAAGGGCAGGGAATGACATTTTTCTCTGGTTGTGTTTTTCCTGTGTTGTGAACGGAATGCAGGTCCTTGTGTATGCTGAGGGACTGCCATGACATTTGGAAGGACAGTGAAGTACTTATTTTACAGACCGAAGGCAACTCCTTCAGTTCGACAATTTTCTTTTCCTTTTTTTTTTTTTTCAATTCTGAAAGACATTTACAAAGTTGCTTTAGCCCTCAGTCCCAAGGGCAAGACAGAACTTAACTCCACAGATCAGTAATGTGACACGCAATTAATGCTCTATGAGCCATTTGCCAGAATAGAGTTCGGTGGTCATCAGTTAAAACACAGCAATGATAATTGCAATTACTAGCTGATTTCTAGATTTGAGATTATACTTTATTTTAAAAGCTTGATTATGTTCACTTCTGAGTCCTCCTCTGAGCTGAGTGTGCGTGTTCACAGGAGCATTCCAGTATGGGAAACTGATCAACGTGGGCAACAGTTAGTTACGCAGGAAAACAATAGTTTTAAAAACATATTTTTGAGAATTTCATTCATGCGTACTGTGTTTTCACATCATTTCCACCCCTACCTTTTGCCTTGTAACTCTTTTGTCTACAACCCTTTCAGGTCATGACATCTATAAGTATTTTACATATGTGTGTATTTAAACCTACAGAGTTTATTTTTATTTTATTTATATGTACAACTGTTTAAGGATGACCATAGGATAACCTATTGGGGCTCATCCTCCAAGCAAACTGACTTTTTCTTTCTCAGCAGTCATCATCTAAGAATAGGGAAATTTCCCCCATCTTCCTTGGTATTTCGAATGGAGTGGTCCTTAGGCAGGTCTTGCTTAGGTGACCATATTGTTGAGAGTTCATGGGTACACCTTCCCTGTCATATATAGGAAGACACCATCTGGAAGCAGACATCCTTCTGGTCCTCTGGCTCTTACCATCTTTCTACTTCCTCTTCTGTAATGTCTCCTGAGCCTTATGCGCACATTGCACTAACTGGGAGTGTGCACCTCACAGGCATTTCTCTGTGGGTTGACAGAGACTAATGGCAATGCAAGACTTTTCATAAACATTGTTATGATAGACAACGTCCTTCCCCCTCTACCTCCCTTCTCCTTTGTCCCCTCTCCATTTCTCCTCTCACATTCACTTGCTTCAAGGCATTCCTATATAGCTCAGGTTGCAGAGCTCTAACTTAAGCTGTCCCCACATTGGTCTCCCCAGTGCTGAGAACACAAACGTGTACCATCACTTCTGATCAATCTTAGATCATTAGATGTTTTATTACATAGAATTAAGAAAAAATCAGGCATCACTTTCAACCAAAGTAGTCCAACAAACAAAGATTCCTGAAAAATGTTTTTTAAAGAAATCGAAGAGACACAGTACCTCATTTCTTTTGTATTTACGATCAGAGTGGCACTGGTCTTCCTGAATGGGAAGAGTACCATTGTCCGGAGAAGTACAGAAGTTAGGTCAAACTTCTGTGGTGAGAGAAAAACTGAACACAACGCAAAGCTTTTGAGGGCATGAAAATGGTCTGAACACATTAGCATGATATTGCTTGTTTCTGAGTTCTACACGGGTGTTTCTGGATCCCACATTAAGGTTTCTGGATTGCATGTTGATCTCTCTGGATTCTACATTGGTGTTTTTGGATACACTGGAGTATCATGATTGTGTGATCACAATGATGAATGAACTTTCCATAAAAAATGTCATTTCACAATGTAAACCAAATTAAACTCTCTCCTAGAATTTGATACAGCAACCTTAATATAATATCTTAATAAATTCTTGATGGCAGCTTTGAGTTAATCCATTAAAACCAGACCTCTGCTCTAACTTTCCATCTACTTGACAAGTAGACTCTTCAGGGATGAGTTCAAGTCCTGTAGTATTTTCTCCTGATGTAGTGCACACCTTTGACATTACCAGTTGTTCCAATTGTCATTTGTCCTGCAGTTTTAGAAGAGTGGCTGGTCACATCTAATCTGATAACAGAGAGGCGTCCTGATCCACAACTTGTTGCTCTCCCAGTGACTTCCTGCTGACGACCAGTGAACGTGCCCTGAGACCCACTCTGGAGCCACTGAGACGGAAGCAGATGCCGTTTGACAGACATCTACTTCCAGATCAATCTCCGCGGCTCTCTAAGTGAAGTGTGATCACTGTAAATCTTTCTGCAGTTGATTTATATTGTAATTAAGGCAGGGGAGAAGCACATACAAGGCCAAAAGCAGAAAAGTAGCACACATTTTTCACGGAAAGTTTTCTCCTCTGTAAGTCAGAGCACAGAGTGTTAGAAAAAAACTGTTAGGAACTGGTCACGCTCACTGTTGTGATATGAGGAAATAGCAAGTCATCTGTGTTTTCTGAACAAATAATGTATATATTTCAGTTGACTTTTAGAAAAAGCAAATGGTGAGTTTGTAGCTCATGAAAGCAATATTCCAGCACTTCTTATTCTTTTAATCAAATCATCTCCCAATGCATTTCAATGAAAGTGTGTTAAGGAGACAAGGTAGGAGTTAATGCTTTTTGGTGCACCTTTGCAGAGGTAAGCGGGGGAGGGATGGGGGGAGGAGGATTTGACCTGTGCATGTGTATCAGACATTCTGAGGGATTGAAAGAAGAAAATATTGCATAGTTGAATGGCTCTGAAGAAAAATTGTTTTTTTTGTCTTTTTTATAAATGCAATGTTATTAGATTTTTAGCCCTGCAGTATTCATAAGAAATATCATATTGATAAATTTTAAGCACACTTTCAAATACTACTAGATTTCAAAACAAAGTAAGATACGATTGAAAGAGTCAAGCAGTTGTGGGCCTTTTTTGTTGGATTTGGGCAATCTGAAGGAGGATGGGGAACCTATACAATGAGGCTGTATTTCCAGAAATTTAGTATAACATCACTTAAATTAAGGAGGACTATAAACCCATCCTTTGGACCATAACAAGACAAATGATGAAAGGAAAGTGATATCTTAATTTCATATATAGGGCTTCTTATTCTAGAAAAATATAACTCAAGGTAGAAAGTACTTTGAACACTCTATTCTAGTCCATTGGGAATGACAAATCCATGCCAATGACTCACTGAATACTAGTACTTCTGCTGGATTCTTGTGTATGTTTGTGGGCAGTACATAATATGGGGGAATAATTGTCCTTATTCTGTTCTTTCAAGAAGCAAAGGCTTACTAAATAAAAAGAACAACTTTCCCCCAAATTATTCTCATAAACAAAATTGGTTGTTATTTTCTCCCCCACATAATTATTGCTAATTTGATTAGCAGTTTAATCTTCACTTTTTTTTTCTTATCAGAAGCAAGAGAAACCCTGTGTATTTTTTTTTTTTTTTTGAGGAAAATCAAATGTTTTGTGTAAACAATTTTTGTAAGTACTGGATAATCTGTGTTCCATTTATCAAGAAGAATAAAGCTCAATAATATATTAAGTGATTTCATATAATGTAAAATTTTTAGAAAAGAAATCATATTATTTATAAATCCCATATTTCTAAAATTTATTGTTTACTTGATCTCTCATGGGTCAGAATCCATTAAGTTTCCAGCAGATACAATCAGGAAAGAGTATTTGGTATGAAGAAAAGGAACACATACAAGGAAATCTTAGCTGGGCATGGTGGTAAACACCGGCAATCCTTGAACTCAGAAGGTTCAGGCAGGAGGATAGGGTTTTCTAGGCCATCCTGAGCCTCAAATGAATGAAACGAAACAAAACAAACTAACCAACCAACAAATAACTGACTGACCATCCAGCCACACAGCCTCACACCAAGCAAGCAAGCAAGCAAGCAAGCAAGCAAGCAAGCAAGCAAGCAAGCAAGAAACCAACCAACCAACCAACCAAACAACCAACCAACCAAACAACCAAACAACCAAACAATCAACTAACCAATCAATTAACTCCCTGGATCTTGTGGATCCAGTCCTTAAACATGAACACTAGTTCTTGTGTTTAGGATATTTTATTTCAGAAGAAAATGTTTTGGTGAAAACTAGAAAAGCAACACAGGTTTTTCAGCAAAGTCTCTTTCCAGATATTAGAGCTTAATACAAGGTTTGATCTCAAGCGACATGTAAATAACCAGTTTAGCAACATAGTGTAGATGCTGATATGGGCACAGAAGGATGACTTTTGAGGAGAGTAATAGCATGACAAGGTAAGAGCCTAAGACTATCTTACAAGGAATGCTGACCCATAGACAAAGCAAGAGACATAAAAGACATGTGTCTACTTAGAGAACGATGACTAAATAAGCACTTCTGGAGTTCAGGGTAATAAAGCTGAATGGTAAAGTGGGTGTGTATTACCAAGGGTTTTCAAAGGTGCACAGAAAAAACAAACAAACAAACAAAAAAACCAAAACAAACAAACAAAAAAACAACTACTGACAATTGAGAATGGAGCCATTGGGCTGAATTATAGATGGAGCATCTATAGGTGGAGCTCAGACTCCATGGACACTAGAGACAGAGTGTGAGTCCCATCAGGATGGAATGTATAATTGATTCGTATCTCACTCCAACTGTCACAATAGGGATCACTTGCCTCTGCTAAAACTCATGCAGTTATTTAGGGATAAAATCTCACAGTTAAATCAGTAGCACCATCCCTAGGAAGCACAGACGAAGCTGTAAGTTTTCAAAATTGTTTTCCTTCATTGTTAATTGTAAGTTGAAGGTGTTCTGGGCTGCAGGAACTAGTAGTTATTGCTGTTGTTTTCTCTCTTAGTGGTTATATGTTCTAAGATTTCCCTAAATATAAAACCGCTTGATTAAACAATTTATTGGCTATTTGTTGCCATATTTTAGACCTAGGTTTACGTATTTTCTACTTTCATTCATTTCTTTCCTACAACAGTCCCCTCTGCTTTCATTCTTCATTAAATGTTATATGACTATATTAACATGTTGAACTTCTCAATAATTCCGTTTGTAATATTTTGGCACTGCTAGTGTACTATGTAGACTCGAAACAATGAAATTATGCCACCAATTGCGCTGCTTTTTAAGGGGTGGAGTCTCTTTTTCTGGAGGAAACTAATGGGTTTTGGAAATGTGGAGGGCTTTCTGTGGAGGGTTGTAGACAGTTCCTGGTTGTACTGCCCAGCAGAGAAAGGAGCTTGAGAAACCGGGTGTTTGATAGAATGGCACCTGTCGGGCCTTGGACGAGGTAACTCCATTTAACCTGCAACCTTCAGTCACGTAGCACACAGGTAGAGGGCGTGATTAGCAGGTCTCCACCTCCAGAGATTAAAATATTAATGAGTTATCTAAAGGCCGGGGGGCATAGCTAATTAAATTATTCCCACCCTTTTCCCCCTCCCTATAAAAAGCCAGGCCCCTGGACTTTTTGGGGGGGAGCGCATACCATTTATACCCACTCACCATGCCATGAACAATAAAAGCTTTGGAAAACCAGACTTTCTGCGCCGCCAGGTTCCCAGCCTTTAGAACCTTGAACTACAGCCACCGGCCTGTCCACAGTGGGGACCCTCCACTGGGGTGTGGGAAGCCCACCGGGACCCCGAGGCCCGACAGGCACCTGGTCATACCTCCCAGTGGTTCTCTGTGGCAGGAGTGGTTTAAAAAGGGAGAGAGGAAGCAGATAACGACAGATATTGTACACAAAGGATGTCTGCTGTCTGTAATGAGAGCTCACTCACAGGCCTGCACTGAAGGACCACTATGTCAGTAGAGCAGTTTCAGCTGCAATATGCCTGCAAGGTTTCATTTCTGACCGCTGCAACAGTATTCACATACAGTCCTCTGGAGGTTATGCACAGCTTTCTGTGAAGGCCCACATTCATGATCAATTTATGCCGATGTTAAGAAGTTTCTTGGCTCTCAACACGGGACAAAAATAGCATAAAATGTAATTGTTTAGCTCATCATTACTCTGAATTTGTTTAGATTACATTAAACAATTAATGAACACAAATGAAAGAGCCTTACGACAGCTGAATATGTTTGTAAGTGTTTGTCACTTGTTTTGTTTCTCAGTAATCAGACTGGATCTCGCTGTGAAAGTCACAAGTTGCAAGTAACAACACACACTGTTTTTTTTTTTTTTTTGATGAGTGTGTGTGTATGTGTAGGATATGCATTTATTTGAGTGTGTTCTTATGTACACATATTTCAGGACATCACTCTGTGAACTAGTCCTTTTCTTTAAAAAGTATCCCTTTCTGTGTTGCTCATTTTGGAATTTTTATTTGTTATTTTTATTTGTAATTTTTATTTGTTATTGTTTATTTGTTAATTTTTATTTGTCTTCAAAATTACTATTTTTTAAAATACAATATTAAATCTGCCTTCAATCTCTTTCTACATATTGTTTATCTTGGTCATTCCAATTCTTATCTCTAGACTCAGCTTGGGTTGGTGTTTTTTTTATCCGCCATTTGTCCATGGCAGATAGACTGTTGAATGGTCTCCTGCTTCTCTATGAAATCTTGTCTGGTTTCACCTGATCACATTGTCTTTTCACTGTTTGATTTTTTTTTTTGATACTGATGTTTTATTTAAGTATATACTTGTAAATTTTTTTACCTTCCCTGATTGTGAATATTTTCATATTCCTATACATTGTCTAGAGATTTGTTCGAAGGTGAAGTTAGGTCACTTGAAAGTAGTTTGAATTTTTTTTTTTAAGTCTAGCTCTTATAACTTGCTAGAAATCAGACATCATTAGAAAAGATATGTGAAGAAAACATAGAATGCCTTAATGTTTTCATGTGTTACAACAACAACAAAATCTGACAATACTTTACAAGAAATCCAAAACATCACTTGCACCAATTCTTCAAGTAATGTAAGTAAGTAGTAAAACTTTTAGTAAGTAAGAAAACTACTTAATTTTAGTAAGTAGAAAAACTACTTAATGCCATAAGCATGTGTCTACAAACTCCTGAGGAATCTATTCAAAAAGAGCCGCCAATTTTGGAAACAACTTGGGCTTAGAGGTATTTGAGTTGTTTGGGAAAGAAAAAGAACTTGAAAATTCATCCAATATTGTCAAATCTTTGGAATGTAATATCCAAGTTGAATAAATACTGTCTTGCTCAGCAAAGGTCAGCCTGAAACTCTGTAGTCAGCACATTAGAAGTAGTTGATTTACATGTCCCAACTATCCCAAGTAAGTGCATCTTTCCCTGTAGGGGATTCTTATCATCTCACTTTGGAAATACTTAAAGAATAAAAATTTGAAGGAAGTATTTCTGGGGGTAATCCAGACAAACAAGGTTTGGCTAAGGGTTACAACTGTGACAGCAAAGAAAATGCTCTGCTGTGTGACCAGGGATCAGGAGTACTACTTTTTGAATTGTTGCAGACGTTTCAACAACATATACATTGCTGTGCAATGATTCCTCAACTTCCTAAGACAGCCAACCAGTATACCTAAAAACAAGTCTTTGTGAAAGGATTGTGTTAGTTAGTCAGTGTCCTATTGTTGTGAAGAGACACCATGAGCAAGGTAACTCTTCCGAAAGAAAACATTTAGCTGGGGGTGAGCTTGCAGTTCCCAATATATATCATCATGGAGGGGATCATGGCACTGGGGCCATAGCTGAGAGTTATATCTTGATCCATCCACAAGCAGAGACATAAAGAGACAGAGATAGATATGGAGATAAAGATGGGGATGGAGATAGTGAGGGGAAGGGGAGAGAGAGAGGAAGGAGAGGAGGGAGGGAGAGAGACAGGGTACACACACACACACACACACACACACACACACACACACACACACGTAGGGAAGGAGAGACCAGGCCTGGCATGAACTTTTACAATTTCAAAGCCTACCCACAGTGACTCACTTCCTTCAACAAGGTTACACCTACTCCGACATGATCACATGTACTCCAACATGACTGCACATGCTCCAACAATGCCACGTGTCCTTTTTATTCTTTCATACAGCAATCTAGACCTCAGTTTCCTCTCCCTCCTCTCCTCCTAGTCTCTCTTCTTCTCCTCCTCTCTTGTCCCCATCTACTCTTCCTCCTTTTCTCTTCAGTGAAGAACCGGCTTTCCAGGGATGTCAACTAAACATGGCATAGCAGGTGGCAATAAGACTAGGCACCTCTTCTCACACTAAGGCTGGAAGAGGCAATAGTGCAGGAGGGAAGGGTCCCAAAAGCAGGCAAAAGAATCAGAGACAGACCCCTCCACACACTGTTAGGAGTCCTACAAAAAAAAAGAAAACCAATCTACACAACTGTAAAATATATGCAGAGGAAGGTCATACCTCTTAATTCTGCTCAACTAGTTCCATTCCTGGTGACTAACCATTCAAATACAGAAGACTATTGGGACCATGCTTTTTCAAAGCATCCCAAGAACACACTATACTTTGTTGCTTTAAATGTGTGTTCAAGGATTTCTGCAGGCTAAGCACAGTCCTTTTCTTGCCCTGGTTTCAGCTATGTCTGTTTCAAGCTCTTATCATTTCTGTGCTCCTCACCATCTTCCTCCCCTTCTTTCTTTTTCTTCCTTGTTCCTCTCCCCCTTTCTCTCTCATTCACTCTCTCCTGTCTAGTTACCTCATGATTTGGCTCCTGGACCTACAGGCAACTGCATTCCTGAGAGAGGTTAGTTAATGCTGTAATTCCAGTAATGTGCAAGGCCGAGGTCTCAGCACGCTGTTTTTTGTTTGTTTGTTTGTTTGTTTTTTGGTTTGTTTTTGTTTTTGTTTTGTTTTTCGAGACAGAGTTTCTCTGTGTAGCCCTGGCTGTCCTGGAACTCACTCTGTAGACCAGGCTGGCCTCCAACTCAGAGATTCACCTGCCTCTGCCTCCCAAGTGCTGAGATTAAAGGCATTCGCCACCACTGCCTGGCTACGTTGTCTTCTTCTGAACAATCTGTGCACTTTTTTTTTCCTGTAGCAATGAATTTACTGCACCATATTGACATTGACTCTTTTTAAAAATTCATAAACAATGTTTGGTTTTTCAGCTAAGATCAGAAACTAAACAAGGTTTATATCTATAATAGCTATTTTTTAAAATTCACAAAATTTCCAGTTTTATCTCTCTCTTTCTCTCCCTCTCCCCCTCTCTCTTTCTCTCTTTCTCTCTCTCTTGCCCTTTCCCTCTCCCTCTCTCTCTCTCTTCAAATGTTTGCCATGAGTTCAGGATTCTCAGAGATAATCTCTCTGTCACGTGGTAAATTTCTTATTCCACAGCCCCTTTAATTTGGTTCATTTGGATTTGTTCTCTGGCTTCACATCCTCTTGGTGTCCCATGTTGTCTTCAGTCAACATGTCTTGGCACACTTGCATTATCCCAAGGTTCAGTAAGAGTTGTCTCATACTCTCTTTTCTAATAAACTGTTTCTAATAATATATTTCCTTTATTAATGGCCTGGCCTTCATTCTAATCCCAACAGGCATTTAAATGATCTTTAATTGCCTTTATTTATCGCCTTTTTTACATAGGTATTTTTATTACGTTGATGCCCAAGACATGAGTTAAGTATATTCTCACAGTATTTGTTTTTTTAACATTAACTTTGTTTTTATTAAATTTGTTTTAAATTTAATTAGTTGATAGTTTTATAAATTTATATAATGAATTTCAGTTGTTTTCACCACTTACAACTATTTTTAAATGATATTGATTGAGGGACATTCCTAAATGTTGCTATTTAACAATGCTAAATGTGTAGAATTTTTAAAATCCCTGATGTTGCCTATCCAACGATTTCTGATGTGGCAGATGTTTATCCCTGACACTGAAAATCTGAAATGCATTTTGGTGGATTATTTGGAAATCTAAACTATTTTTCAAATTTCATACTACACTATGAAGTATTAAATATTTATGCTGTAATGGTTTAAGTATGGGTCATACATCAAAAGATACAGTGCACTTGCACAGCCACTTACTGTAACGAATGCTACAAGTGTGAAGCATCTCTCGTTACAAGAAAAGCTTGTAAGCTAAGATACAAAAAAAAAAAAAAAAAAAAGCACGTAAATTCCAGGGATGCTATAGGGAAAACAGTTTGCTTTTTTTATTCTTCTAGTAACAAATTAAAATCTTTGATCTAAATAAATGGATATGGATTTCTATTACTGTGGTAAATACCATGATTTCGGGAAGAATGAACTTATTCTGGCTTTGGCTTTATAATCCATCATCCGAAGAATGGGACATCTAAAGGACAGGAACTCAAGGCAGGAACCTGGAGGCAGGAACAGAAGCAGTGACCACAGAGGAACACTGCTTATGGGCTGGCTCCCCATGGCTTACTCAGATTGCTTTACTACACAGCTTGGTAACACCTGCACAGGAGTACACTGCCCCTCCCCACTAATGTGATGGGCACTTTCATGTCAATTATGTATTGCTCTTATAACCCCCTCTCTGGACTTCCCCCTTCAACTACCCTCCTAGTTCTGGTCCTTTTATTCCTCCAAAATAGTTCTCCCTTATGCTTTAATGCCATCCATAGTCCATCACTCTGCCTCATTGCTCCTTTCTTTAGACCTCATCTAGTTCCTCACAATCTTATGTTTTTATTTTATATTGCATATATGAATATAAATATAGACACATATATAATTTAAACATAGCTCTTGCATATGAGGACAATTGTGATGATTGTATGTCTGACTCTGGCCTATTTCACCTATCGTAATGATGTCTCCACTCTACCTATTTTCCTATGATTGACATAATTTCATTTTCTTTACAGCCAAGTAAAAGCCTGTTGTGTATTTACCACATGTCCTCTTTAATCGCTCATTTGTGGATGGCATCCAGGCTGGTTTACTATCTTAGCTGTTGTGAACAGGGTAGCAGCAAGCATGGTGTGTAAACATCTCTGTGATATACTGCCTTGGAGCCCTGTAGACACCCAGGAGTGATACAGGTGGATCTTCAAGAAATGTAAATTAAAAGCACATTGAGGTTCCATCTCATGCAGACACAATTATTACCAAGGGAGCAGATGGCAGGTGAGGAGGTCAGGAGGCTCTTGGAAGAATCCTCTTTAGGGCAGGGAAAACACGTGATCAAAATACATTATACCTAAAAATAAGCAACCAATAAAAAATATTCAAATGTTAAAAATATTTTAAAAAGAAAGAAAATGATGACAAATGCAGTGAGGATATGGGGAAAACGTAACTCCATGGCACTGCTGGTGTGTATGTGCGCTGGTACAGTGACTATGGAAATAAACATGGAAATTCTCCCAAAAATAAAGTTCCGAAATGACTGCATTACTAGTTACACCCATCATTTGCCCCCTTTCCTGTCTTTTAGTTCACAACAAGTCCACAGAATAAAGATCCACCCTGTCACGTCATCTTCTCCCTATATCCAAAAAGAAAGCAATGGTGGAATAACATGTTTATTTGGAAACAGTCTAGATCAAGACTCAGAAAATACGGGATTTGAACCTGGCTACACAACTTGTGAACCATGCCACAAGTATTTATGGTGTGTGTGTGTGTGTGTGTGTGTGTGTGTGTGTGGCATGTATGCATGATGCATCCCACATGAATACCTGGTGCTCACAGAAGCCAGAAGAGGGCACTGGATTTCCTGGAACTGCAATTACAGATGAAGTAAGACTCTGAGCAGGTTTTGGGCAGGACATCTATACAGGTCTTTTGCAATAGCAGCTGCTGCTCTTAGCTGCTGAGCCACCTTTCCAGCTCCCTGGAAGTTAATGTATTTATCAAATTTGTCTAAGAGAATCTTTCTTCCTAGGATGCTGGTGACAGATAAATAGAAATAAATAGAAATCACAGTGATTGAGTGCTACAGATATGGAGCACCCCTCGGAGATGCTCAACCACCGCTTGCACCCTCCCTTGATGCTGTATGTGGGGCTATATGCAACCTCCTCCCACTCCTCGCAGAGCAGCCTGTGGCTACAATGACAAGGCGCCCGTAGTGAGCAATTTCTTATTCAAAAAAATCAAAAAGGGAGATTTGTTTTTCCAAGTGGACTTTCTTAAGGAAAGGGGAAGATAACAGAGGTGTAAGAAATATTTACTGTAACACCTTTAACTATTAGAATCTTCCAGGGTGAGGATGTTTCTGAGAGGACAGAAAATCCAAAAGGAAGAGAAGTGATAGGAAAAAAATTGCAGCTTCGATACCGTGAAGATAGCATTTTGTAATTCAACCCTAGACCTGGATTTTGACTTTTGAATAAATCAGTTGGCTGAGAAGATTCTGATCCCTGAACATGGCAAGATGCCAGTTGGCAATTCTCAGGACTAAATGCTGAGATGCCCTAGTTTTCAAAAAAAAGTTTTCAATAAGGAACACATATTCTGAATCAACAAGGCTGCATCTTCCGATCTTTGCTCTAAACTGTATTTAAAGGCTCCCGAGTTGAGAACTTGGACCTGGGAAGGAATTGAGATGCTGTGTTCACAGTGCTGTGGATGCTTTGTCTTCATATTTGTCTGTGTTTTGCTGGTTTTTGTTTGTTTGCTTTGTCTGAACCACACTGATATGATATCAATGTTTCAGGAGTACCTGGGACCAACCCTTCAGAATGAAACTTGCTGCTTCAAAACTACTACATGATATCCACTGGCATCTGAACCTAGGAAAGTGATGTCAACGGGAAATGATGAGGAATTTGAATGTGCAAGACGACCTTTCATCTGTGAGCTCTGCATTTGTTCATTTAACCTACTGTTAAAAGTTGATGAAATCAAATCCAAAGTATTTGAGGAAAAATGCATCTCTACTGTACATGTAAAGCTCCTTTTCCTGATCATTATTCTCTAAGTAATGCAGTGTAAGACTATGCATGTAGATGTCATATTTTACCAAATCTCACAAGAAACCTGCATCTCGCTTATGCATCCAGGTGGGTGCACATAGTCTATGTTAAATTCTGAGCCTCCTTATTCAAAAATTTGAGCATCAGTGGGTTTGGCACTCTGGGGTAGGGTGCCTTGGGACCAATCGTCCACAGATTTTGAGGGACAAATGCACGAAAGCACAATTTGAAAAAACTGGGATTCTTGTACTCACCATTAAGTAGGTTAGCCTATTTTCTCAATGATTCAACACCGTTTTTGCACTAGAATATTAACTTACTGAATGTCATGTGGTAGGTTTTGTAAGAAACATGCAATGAAAGTGGATCAAGACAGCGAAGAGTGGAGTCCACCTTCCAATTCTGCAGTAAGCACTCAGGTGGTTGTGGGGTGGGTGATCAGATTCTCTGCAGGTAGCTATGTCTGCCTTCGCAGAGCCCAGAGTGGTGTGTTGTACAAATGAAATGTGATTATCTTTGTGCACAGGATAGTCTGATTTGGAACAAGACTTTAGGTCTAACATAAAGATCCGTCAAATCAATCATCCAGCAAAGCTTCTGTGGCCCCAAACTCCTAATTTAAAAATGTTGATAAATGAAGTAGCTCTTTAGTTAATAAATGAAGTATCTCTTTAGTTGTCCTTCGTCAGCAACATTCATTTTAATGGAAAGCGAGTTTACAGGGTTACATGATTGAACTACTGAGCCACGTCAGTGTTGGCAAATGATGGGCTAAATTATTGATGTTACACACTAATGAATTCTGATGAGAAATAAAACACAGACATTACGTTTCAAGTGGTTCATAATTATTTTTGTACTTTAAAAGCAATTTTATTCTTTTTCCAAATCATACGGGTTCTGTAAAACAAAAACACAGTTAGCGATTAAACTGAAATTATTGAGTTTGTGGCAAAAAAAGCTCCGCTATTGCAAGTTTTCATTCTGGGAGGATAATGTTATTCACACTAGGTTCCTGATTTTCCATATACTTCTGGGAAAAGATAATTAAATTAAATGTCTAAATTTTAAAACCACTGTCTTTAAGGAAGATAATCTGCTTTGAAACTATGGATGACATTCTAATAGATGTGCTTATGCTCATGTTTACTGTAGCTGTGCTGAAACACTGCCATTCATTGGGCTGACAAGGAACACAGAGAGGGCTTTCCATGAACTAGCTTGGTTTGAGAAAGTTGTCTTCAAATACATGATAAGGGATGATGTATTTGCTGTAAACTGGTGGACATCGGAGGCAGGCGTGTTACAAAAGCAGGGCCATATTTTTTTTTGAAGGAACAAAGAAGTCTATACAACGGTCTTTAATACTTGTGACATAACTGTCTCAGCCTGAAATCCTAATTGTGGAAATCCATGACATTTCTTGTTTTTCCTTTAAGGGTTGACTTAAAGCAGAATGATTAAAACAGGAGCCCAGTTTGAAGAGATCAAAGTCCAGCTTTAAATGAAGAGGGATTAGGCACAGAAATCACAGTATTCCCAGCTCAAGAAAGCATCTATCAGCTGCTCATCATAAATCTTTGCACCAGCATGCCCACCCTCTCTACCTTCATTTGCACCCCATCATGGGGTAGCGGGGCCCCTTTGTTAGAGGGCTGTTACCGCTAACAAACCAAGTCTTCATGCATCTGAAACCTGCTACGCAAATGTAAGGTAGGTTTATTGTCATCGTTTGCCTGGACTTTACTTAATTTTACGGAGATGTTAAGAATTAACTCAGGAAGTTAGTCTCTACACGATTGTTATTACAGATACTTTTCTCCACGAATAATTCTTTAAAAAGATTAAAAACCCCACAGCAAAACTCCCTCCATTCTGTTAAGAACAAAACTCTCCATTTCCATTTCTCCGGATTAAGAAGGTATGCAGATAATCACACTTTGAGACAAGAGAGAGATTTCTTCATGTTGACTCTGCATCATTCTACTTTCTTATTAAGGTTTACTGAGTCTTTTTGTCTTCATCGTCCCAATTTCTCCTTAATAAGGGATCTCATGATAAACCCGGTATTGTGCACACCAAGGCTGTTGCACGTGCCCCTATCCAAACCTTTCTTTCTTGAGAATTTTCATTGTAATCTTTTACTCTTGTTATCAGGGCACTGTTCATTGTTCTAGAATCTTGATACTTCGGTTTGAGAAATTGTGTGTCCGGGTTAATCTCACATCAAAGCAGCATCATTATGTCATGATGATGCTAACTTGTGTGAAAAATACCTCCTGGATATGCTCCATTAGTCACTAATTTTCAAACTCTAAGTTTTGCCTTTGAGGAGCTCATCTCCCCCACACCACTGACGTGGCCCCTCCACTTGAATAATGGGCTGCTGACATAACACGGAATTAAATAACTTAACATGCTGTTTTCTTCCTTATTGTTAAGTACAAACCTAAGACATACAATTTATAGCTTTCTAATGAAAGCAATAAGAAATGTAGAACTTTATTTTAAGATAAGAATATGTTTATGCTTAGTGGGTTATTTTACAGGATGAGGGAAACAGAGAATTTAATTCATAGAGTTTGGCACTGATTGGAGCTTCATTTATTAACCCTCTGATACATTGGTATGTCTGTGAAATCAATGTATTTTCATTCTAGACATCAACATTGGACTATTACCTCATTGTTTCATCTATCTTCCAATGGGAGATGCATATCTCTCATCATTACTGACAGGTGCTCTAGATGCTGTCAGATAAAATAATTCTGATATTTGTAAAGATGATAGACGGAAGTCTAATGACTTTAGTCTAACTAAACCCTAAGAATCTCACCATGAAGGAGTCGTGAGAGGATGAGAAGGCCTTGAGAAGGGAGAGGAAAGAAGGATGTGTTGTTTAAGGGACTGAAGAGGACCCCGAGTAAATTGAATGGGAAAATCTAACCTCAGAGTCAGCATCTAAAGGATAAAGAAGCCCGAACCAACATTGGCAATCAAGAGCTTAATTTACTTATGTACCCAGGATGTTCCCAGGACCTCTCTTGGGCTCTCTGTGCCGGCTGCTAAATTAGGTATTAATTAAGCAATAGAGATATTCCTTAAGGGAGACCCATTGGTGACATGGCCTTGATCATTCTCCTAACCTCATTTTGCACTCTTCCCTACCCAAGCCCTATGCTCTGCTCACAGAAGTCTTCCCACTCTGGGAAAACCAATGACTCCCCAGTATGAATTTCCAGTTTCTCCGTATGAGGCTAATCTTACATGGATAGTCTAAATTCTGCTAAAAATATTATGTGATATTACATGATTTCTCTTGTAGTTAATATGCAGAAGTGACATATATTTAGGGAATTTCCCTCCAAGTATTTCCTAAGTATATATTTTTAATGTTTCTATTGTGCCAATCAAAAACATATCTATTACTATCTTAATCACTTAAAGCATTTTAAGACTTGTTTTATGACCTAGTGTATGGTCTATGCTGGGAGGTGTTGTACGTGTGCACCAGAATGGGTGGACTACTTTCCAAATTTTTAGGTCAAGTTACTTGATGGAGTCTTTCAGATCTTCCATGGTTTTATTTTTATTTATTTTTTTTAAATCTTCATGTTCTATTATAGAGAGGCAAGCATTAGGGTATCACACGATAAATGAAATCCTTTTGTTTTTACTTTAAGCTTTCTTAGTATATGGATGACTGGCTTTATTCATGGTACTATTTCTAGTTGTGAGGGTTTACTTTTATTCACTTGTGTTATGCTTGGTGTTCATAGAATGATTTTCCAACCTTTTACTTCCAAGAATTTTTATGTATGTCATAGGCACCATTAAAGGAAATGACATTTTATCTACTATAATTACATACTTTTTCAATTGGAGTTTTTAATTTCATCTATATTTAACATAAGATTTAGGGCTACCAGTTTCCTATTTTTCTCAGATTAGATCTCTTTTTTTTTGGTTTGTTTATTTTTGTCTTTACTCTTCTTCCTTCTTGTAGGTCAGTCAAATACTTTTGCTGTATCTCTTTTTTAGTTTGAGCATGGGGATTACACTATGACTCAGTAAGTCTCACTGCATTTGTGTTGGGGTTACTCTGTACTATTTCATATGAATTTAAGATGTTGATCGGAACAGTTAGTTCTATTTCTCCTTCATCCTTTCTGGTACAGCTGCCATTTATGTTGCATTTGTAGATAGAGTCTAGGACTCCTAAACCTGGGCATTAGCTATGGTATTTAAATTTGTCTTTTAAATAAATTAAAAAGCTAAAAGCGTTTGCTCTTTTGTTTGTCATATGTGATCCCTCCACTTCCTTCAGGTGTACATTTGTTTTCCTCCCATCATTCTAGCTGTTTTCAAAATTATTTACTGGGGTTTGACCAACTTTTAGATAACTATAGCAGAAAATGTGTATATGATTTGGAGAAAGATACATATCTCTGTACCTTTAAGATTGCATAACTGCTGTTAAGAATCACTCAAACATTTCCAAGAATTGAGGAAATTAAATAAAGAAAACTGTCACATGCAGGTCATTTGAGGGTCCATCTATTAGAGTTTTAATATAGAATGTTGACAAATAATGTAACTGTCTTTTCTTTCTTGTATTAGTTTTGAAGGATGCTTTCTGTTGGAGACTGTTGGGAGGACTATTCTTGCCTTCTTCTTGTTCATCTGCTTGTTAGAGACACTCTCATGTCTTCTGGCCCTCATTGCTTCTTATGTAATGTTAAAATTAGTTTTGATTTTGTATCCTGTGGAATTGCTTCTATGATTATTCTCTTTATCTTTGGCTTCCAGAAGTTGATTATAATATAAATGAATGTGAGTTTTATGTATATATCTTTTGGAGGAGGGGTTTCTGAATTAATGTGATCAGCAATTAATATTTTAACTCAATGACCACATCACGTTTTATATATTTTAGTAATTTAAGGAGGCTTGCCTTAGTATATGATGACTTGAGCTGTAATTACTACTATAGAGAGTGTTACCTAAGAAGCAAATGTATTATTTTACTACTTGGTCTGAGAAATGAAAGGTCATGAATGACTTACTGAATATAGAATAAATACATTTCTCCTAGAATGCCAAACTTAAACAGCTGTCATTGTGTTCTTGTTGATGACTTAATCTCTCATTTCTCAGTGTATTCCTCTGACACAATGAAATGTCAGTATCACAAAGAAAATTGCCAGGACAATGTGGTTATAAACATGTCTCCAATGGCCAAAAATACTTGAATTTAATGCCTGCCTTTACTACTAGATATTGAGTCTAGACAACACGCTTTACCCATATGTGATTTGGTTTTCTTTTCCATAAAACAGAGTTACAGTGACAGAATATCGTGGAATTCTTTAAGAATTATATTTATTAAAGTACATAAAGTACTGAGAACAGTGACACCTTATAAAGACTACATAAACACTTTCTTAAAAACAGAATAGCAGCAGGGGCTGGAGAGATGGCTCAGCAGTTAAGAGTACTGACTGCTCTTCCAGAGGTCCTGAGTTCAATTCCCAGCAACCACATGGTGGCTCACAACTATCTGTAATGGGATCTGATGCCCAATTGTCATATGTCTGAAGAGTGTGATAGTGTACTCACATGCATAGAATAAATAAATCTTTTTAAAAAGTAGTAAGCAAGTTTCAACTGTGTAACCCTAGCCCTCCAGGACTTGTGTGTTTGAAGTTGCCCACTTCCCTTCTTCCCATGGTTTTCTCCATTTTATGTTTAGCTATCCCTGGAAGGAAGCCTGATCCAAATCTCACTTTTGACAAAGATATCCTCCTGAAACAAGACCTAAGTACTTCTTTTTCTGCTTTTTAGCTAACTGTAACATTTATCACCCACATCTGATTACTCGTAACCTCGCCATTAATTATTCTGCAATATTTTCTTGGAGCTGCTACTTTCAATATTCACGATATAGTTTAGGAATTATTCCTTTCAGGAAATCTCTTCTCTGTACTCAGCTTGAACTCTTCTTGCCTCCAGCTTTACTTATACAGCAGGGTGTGCCTGCCTTCTCTGTGAGGTCACAAGCTCTATGAGGATGAATATTAATATTGTCCTGTGTACTTGTGGACCTCAGAGTACCAAAATGTCTTTCATAGAGCAGACCCTAAGAAATACATTGAAATGAATTGATATTCCTCAGCTTAGCTGCAGATGGCTGAAGATCAAGAATCACATGTACTGTGATATGTATTGTGTGTATCATCCTTGCATTCAGTTAGGAGGGAGTAAATCCAGTGCTTCGGTATGTTGTGGCAATTCACTCCCCTAATATCAATCAAGATAAAATTCCAGAGGCATAATTTTACCAGGGAAGGATAATGAGATAGTAGGTCCTAAAGGTAGGAGTAGGAAGAAATGAGCTAACATCCCTTTCAGACACCATTTTCTGAGTCTGAAATGATTTTTCAACAACAGACATTTGTTTGTTAGCAATAATCAGTTTGAGATGAGAACAGAATGCTGATTTTACAGCTAAAGGAAGGTATTTGGCCAAAGTGTGACTCGATAATTTTACTGTTTTAAGTAAGAACATTTGTTTAATTCTTCCTGTCTCTATGCCTATGCATTCTCTAAAAGCAGCAGAAGGAGCCAAAGGAATTGAAGCTAGCCAAGCGTTTCTTTCATTACATTATATGACCAGCAGTGTTGTGTGCTTAGATGGAGTTTCTTGAATTCTCAGGAGTCTAAAGTGCTGTGTAAAACTTGGAGTTGCTAGATTTTATTAATTAATTAATTAGTTAATTAATTCACAACACTGAGAGTGGAACCCAGGTCCTCACATATGCTAGACAAACCGTCAACGACTGAGTTATACCATCAGCCAATGCTTAGTAAGCTTGTGGACGGGAAAAGTATTGTAATGTCTAACTAGGCTCGCGTCTAGTTGGTTTCAGAAATTTTTTTTGATAAGAATTGGTTGCATATTCAAATTACCTTATAACAGTATTAATAGAAAACACACACGCACGCACACACACACGAGAAAGATTTGAGTTACAGTAGCAGGTTGCTTACTGTGTACAGGGTTAATCCTATACTTCATTTCATGAGGTATATTAACCTTCGGAGATATACCTGGTGTGTTGTTGTTTATGTTATGCAGGTGTGTGCACAGGAAAGGCCTTCAGAAGACTACCTTGGGTATTGTTCTTTAGTCCTTTGCATTCCTTGTGTACCCACTCCCCCCACCTTTTGAACACAATCTATCACTGGCCTGGAAGTTCCTAATGTATGGCTCTGTCTTTCTAACTCTAGGACTACAAGTGAGGCGTGATGCCATCCCTCCTCTCTTAGGAGTCTGGGGATGAAACTTTGGTGCATGCTTGTACAGCAAGCACCTTACTGACTGAACCATCTTACCAGCCCAGGTCCTGATGATACTAACCTAGCAACCAATCCCTCAGCCTCACCACTTACCTATGTAAAAACTCAAACTGGATTATTTAGAACAATTGCCAGCATTTTCGGTTCTATGCAGACAAGAAGATTTACAATAATGTTTATATTTGAAAAAAATAACATAAATTTTAATGTAAAAACTTTACATTCCAAGGGAATACAACTTTTTTTCTGGTTTCCTTTTCTTATTTTTTTTTTATATTTTTTATTGGATAGTTGATTTACATTTCAGATTTTATTCCCTTACCCCATAGCCCCCCCAACCCAGGAACCCCCTTAGCCCATACCCCCTCCTCCTGCTTCTATGAGGATGTGCCCCACCTACCTCCCCACCCTCAAATTCCCCCACACTCATTATCTAGCCTTCATGGGACCAAGAATCTTCTCTCCAACCTATGCCTGACAAGGCCATCCTCCCCTACATATACAGCTGGAGTCATGGGTCCATCCCTATGTGCTCCCAGGCTGGTGGTTTAGATCCTGGGGAGCTCTGGTTGGTTGCTATTGTTGCTCTCCCCATGGGGCCGCAAACCCTTTCAGCTCCTTCAGTCTTCTCTCTAACTCCTCCATTGGGAACCCCTTGACCAGTTCAATGGTTAGCTGTGAGCATCCGCCTCTAAATGTGGCACATTTCCACAATGGAATATTACTCAGCTATTAAAAACAACGAATTTGAGAAATTCTTAGGTAAATGGATGGAACTAGAAAATATCATCCTGGGTGAGGTAACCCAATCACAAAAGAACACACATGGTATTCACTCACTAATTGGATATTAGCCCAGAAGCTTGACATACTCAAGATTCAACTCACAGACCACATGAAGCTCATGAAGAAGGAAGACCAAGTGTAGATGCCTTGGTCCTACTTAGAAAGACTAACAAAATACTCAAGGGAGCAAATATGGAGACAAAGTGTGGGACAGAAACTGAAGGAGGTGCTGTCTGGAGACCATTCCACCTGGGTATCCATCCCATGTGCAGTCACCAAAGGTAGACGCTGATGTGAATGTCAGTAAGTGCATGCTGACAGGAGCCTGATATAGCTGTCTCCTTAGAGGTCTGCAAGAGTCTGACATATTTAGAGGGAATACACCTTTTATGGTAGGACTTTGAAGCAGCTGGCCACATGTGTGTAGAGCCAGGGAGCAGAGCCAGGAGTGCGGGTGCTCAGTCCACATTTTATCCAGCTCGGGCCTTCAGCTCATGCAGTGGCTCAGCCCACCATTAGGATGGGCACTCTCAACTTATTTAAACTAATCGAGAATTCCCCTCACAGATGTGCACAGAGGTTTTCCCCTACAGTTATTCTACTCCTGTCAAGCAAGTTGTCATTTTCTTTGCTTACTCTTAGGAGCTTTGTATTTCAGGTTGAAATGCTGAATAACTGTCTTATTAATTAATTTATTATTATTATTATTATTATTATTATTATTATTATTATTATTTATTATTATTATTATTTTTACTAATTCACCTTACATTCCACTCACTGCTCCTCTCCTAGTCACCACCTTCCACAATCTTTCCCCCATTCTGCCCTCCTCTTTTCCTCTGAGCAGGTGAGGACCCCTGGCATTTCAAGTCTCTGAGAGGCTAAGCACTTTCTCTCCCATTGAGGCCAGACAAGGCAGCCCAGCTCGAAGAACATACACCACATACGTGGAACAGCTTTTGGGATCGCACTCTTTTCCAGTTCTTGACCCATGTGAAGACCAAGCTGTACATATGCTACATATGTGGTGGTTCAGACTCTGAGAGCCCTAAGGGACCAGGTTAGTTGACTCTGTTGGTCTTCCTGTGGAGTTCCCATCCCCTTCAGGGCCCACAGGTCTTATTAGTTTTAATGCTTCCCGGTGAACAGATGGCTCAACAGTTAAGATCACTCACTGCTCTTCCAGAATACCCAGGGGTTCAGTTCCCAGCACCCACAGGATAGCTCACAACCCTTTGAAACAACAGTTCTGATGAATCTGATACCCTTTCCTGACCTCCACAGGCACCAGATGTTCACTTATATACACGAGGGCAAAACACTCACACACACAAAATAAAGGTAACATAAATCTTCAAACACTCTAATGCTTCCTCTTTCTCTTAATAGGAGAAACAGCCCTGTGACAATAACGATAGCTTTGACTTTTTCTTACCCAGAGTCTCTGCCTCAATTGCTATTTTATAAAACATAAGAAACTGAGGGAATTTTCTTACATGTTAGTTTGTTTCTTATTAGAGAACATTGTTGTTGCTCTTAACAGTCACTGCTTAGTGCATATTGAATAAAAACAATCCCTCCTTTTAATTCTTTATATTAAATCAGAAGGATATATTTTCTAAAGTTGAATACTTGCATTTGGATACATGGTACTATTTTTGTTTGTTGAAGAAGGAATGGTAGTATTGTTTATTTATAGTAATAGTAACTTCATCACTGAAAACTTTCCAGGCTATATAATTAATATATATGTATATGTGTATATGATACATATGTATATATATTCTAGAGATAAATACTTAATATTTATCTCTATCTACCTATCTATTGTCTGTAACCTGTATCTTACTTTTCTCTCATACA
This sequence comes from Arvicanthis niloticus, assembly GCF_011762505.2. Taxonomy (NCBI): domain Eukaryota; kingdom Metazoa; phylum Chordata; class Mammalia; order Rodentia; family Muridae; genus Arvicanthis; species Arvicanthis niloticus. The sequence continues at coordinate 64,693,708 of NC_047671.1, read as the reverse complement.
TTACATTCCCAACTGCAGTGTCCCCTCCCTCCACATCTCCCTATCCCACCTCTACCCCAGATCCACTTCAGAAAAGAGCAGGCCTCCAAGGGATCTCAACCAAACAAATACAGTATAACAAGTTTCAGTAAGACTAGACATAAACTTTAGTATCAATGCTGTACTAGACAACCCCATAGGAGGAAACGGCCTCCAAGAACAGGCAGAGACAGAGACACCAATGCTGCCACTGTTAGGAGTCCTACAAGACACCAAGCTACACAGTCATAGTCTATGTGCAGAGGACCTAGTTCTGACCCATGCAGGTTCTGTTATTACCCCTCCAGTCTCTGTGGGGCACCATGAGCCTTGCTTAGTTGATTCTGTGGGCCGTGTTCTCATGATGTCCCTGATCCCTTTGGGCTAGAGAGAGAGCTTAGCTGTTAAAGACTAGGTTCACTACCAAAACCACAAACTCATTTTTGGTAATAATAATTACCAAAGAGTAGATAGCATGAGTATGAGAGAGAAATTTAAGGGGGAGAGAAGGGGAATGTCAATAGAGTACTCGTGTATGAAATTCTCAAAATATATTAAATAAAAAAACTTAGGAGTTATAATTATTTTTATTTGAAATTCAATCATGTGTTATTTCACATATTCTGAAGGTATTTTCGTCAGGTGCATCAAGCTTGTTATTGATGAAACATATGAATTTGAGTATTTCTGTCTCATTCTTGCTCATTTCTTCTTAGACTGAAACCTTAAAATATTTACACTTCTTTTGAGAATTTCATACATGAATACCATATTCACATAATTTCCTCTCAAGTTCCTGGCCTCTTCCATAGTCATAGTTTTACATACACACACACACACACACACACACACACACACACACACACACACACACAAAATCTACTTATGAAAGCTACAGGGTCCATTTGTATTGCTCATATGTATGTGTGCTGAGGGATGATGGTATAACTAGCGAGTTCATTCCTGGAGAAGACTGATTCCTGATTTATTCTCTTTCTCTCTCCCCCTCCATTTCTCTCTCTCTCTTCCCCCCTGTCTCTATCCCCCCTCCCCCTCTCTCTTGTCTGTCTCTATTTCTGTCTCTGTTTCTGTCCTCGGTCTCTCTGTCTTTCTCTCTCCCTCTTCCCCATTCTGTCTCTGTCTCTCTGTCTCTGTCTCTCTCTTTCTCTCTGCAGCCATTGACTGTAGCTTCTCATCAAGACTGGAGCCTTTGAGATTCATGTGTTTTTTTTTTAATTTGGTTTTTATTTGCTTTAAATATATAACTTCTAAATGAAGTGAATTTTGCCTTTATGAATAATTGGCAAATCTGTAGATTCCAAATGCATCCTGGAGCTGTTTGTAGTTACCAAATCATTAAACATTTGATCATATTATCCATGTATATACTTGTACTTCCTTCTTACCTTTTAAATTATTCAAATTTTATCATATTGCATTTCCTCAGATAGTTTAGTGGTAATAACTATTTCTAGACTCAACACAAATATTCTTAAATTATTGTATCTATATTCAGATACCTTTTATATTACTACCTAAAATCATCCTATAAGACTTACCCATTTTTTACTCAAGTGTAGTATACATTTTAAAGTATAATTTATATTTTAAACCTGCAATGCATTTGTTTCGCAATTTCTTTTTATTTTGAAAAGATTGCACATAGATATTTTGTTTGATGATGTAGATAAGTGATTTTGGATTTTTGGCTTCTCTGTGTGTATGTGTATGCATGTGTGTGTGCTGGGTTATACGTATGTATGTATGGGGGGGTATGTCTATAAATTATTTGACACATTATTTCTGGGCCATCAGAATTCCTGGAAAAGGCAACAGTGAATGTTCCCATCTATGGATATAAGAGTATAGGCACTTGGTGCTGGAAGGAAAGCTTAAAGCCTATATTCAATCTTGATGAATTCACAAACTCAAAGCTCTTCTGCTTCTGCTTCAAGAACCATAATTAATTTAGGTGAAAAAATATGGACAAGGAAGACACAATTTTCAGCTTTAGAAACCTGGCCTGCTGGTGGGTAAAAGGCTGCTGGTAGGCCAAGGAATGTGTGTCTGGAGGCCACAGGGGCCTTGTGGGAGCCGCAGAGTCCCTGGGCCAAGCTTCAAATGTTCATTTCACTAAAAATCTGCAACGTCTTTGCCCTTTTTCATCCAACTGTATCTGCCTGGTGAGTAAAAGCAGGCATGTTGGATAGTAAATGTATTCTTATTGGTCCAAAGTTGCCTGCTCATCTTTCCTGTACTTTGGTCCTATCGTTGGCTTTTAGAGATCAACAAAGACTATGGTAACCTTGTATTGTCATCTTTAGATGTTTTTCTCTCAAGCCAGCTATTCTGTGCTTTCTAATCCATATATCAATCCTATCCCTTCTTCCCCCATCCTTCTTATTACCGTTTCTCTTAACAGTGTTGGTCTGGCTCCTAAACCATGTTTTCTACATTGAACAAATTAAAGCACATACATCAAACCTAAGAAAACTTGGTTGAATCTTATCCTTTCAGAAAAATGTACTCCATATGCAGCCCAGCCTAAGGTCACATTTGCATGTGGTGGCTGCTTCTGTCCATTAGGTGACTGGCCAGTGCTTGGGATATTTGCTCCATAAAGCGTAAGAGAAGTATTACACACGACAGGGTCATGTAAATTATAAACGAGAAAGAGCAAGAATTGCAGGGAAATGGAAATAAAGGAACTGTGTTGTTTCACACATATGACTATGGAAGATGTGTGTACATTATCAAAGACATGGTGCCTAATGTAGTTGCTAGACCTGCGACTTGGTTTGTTTTTTAGAAGCTCACTTTGGGTCCTATAAAAATCATGGGTAATAAATGTAGTTAAACATTTTTGTTCTGTGCACAAGGCTACAAAGTCAAATATAGTAAATCTTCATTCTGGGTATCATTAATCCTTTTGGCTTCTGCTTGAGCTTATAAATAAGAAACTTCTTTGATCCTCTCCGTTTTCTGCCACATGCAGACCTGTAGACATTGCTATTTTGCAGAAAAAAAAAAAAAAAAAAAAAAAAAAAAAAAGCTCCAAGGATGAACCCAAGGTTCCCTTTTCTGTTGAACATGTACTTTAAATTGCCTTTATGTAGTATTGCTTATATACAACTAAATCTTCAAAAGGCTGAGCCGGTGACTCTAATATCACGGAATCATCTTTAACAATCCTTTGGAGATATAAAATATTTAGATTTCCCCCAAATCCACACAGAAATGAATCCTGAGATCAAGCCATCTGAAAATGGAAAACAAATGTACGGCTGTCTGGCAATGTTTACCCTGCTGAACCGGACTGAATTCCTGACAGCCAGAGACTCCTCTGCAAGTGACCCCATTACGGTTTGCTAAATGGGCATTATAAAGGAAGCCAAAGTCGATATTCAGCACTATCGGCTTAATATTAAACCCCTAAAATAGCTAAAGGAGAATGATGTTTTTGTTGCCAATACAGTAAAGCCCTTGGGGATCTTAGAAACTTCTAGAAAGGAGGATGCAGTGGCAAGCATGAAGAGTCAGCAGTGAAGACCTGAGTCCTATAGCATTATGAGGCTTGAGCTGATGAAGGTGATGAAGGCTTGTGACCTGGCAGAAGCAGGTGGGGTTGGACGTGGAGGAATTTTCAGTGACACTCACTGAGATGAGGTGTTTTTTTTAGCAGGCGAGTGAAGAAGGGTATTGCAGATGGAAAATTGTGAGCAGGAGAGGGAGTAGGAACTAAAACCAGCAAGCTCTGTCAAAAGTTGACACAGACCAAAGCAGCCCTCAGGGAGGCTGGACTTAGTGGGTCCTGGAGAGGGATGAGTACCTCGCTTTCCTGTTTAAATCTGATCCTCATGGGAGGATTGGTTTTTTTTCCTGGTTTCATGGAGTGAATTTAGTGGTTGCAATTTCATTTTTAATGAAGGTTAATGATTAAACGTTCTAAACTGAAGTCATCTATTTTACAGTGAAAAAAAAAATGTAGCCACTAACTTCTCCTCCTGAAAAACACTAAATCTAAGTCAAGCTAACCTGTTGTGTCTCTAGGCACTAGCTGAGTTTTCCTCTTTGTCCCTGGCCATCTCTTTACTTCCAGATTACTCAGAGCCACTAACATAGACAACTGGAAATCAATGTTGTCTAAGAACACGAGGGTGCATTTCCAATACAAAACAAGAACAGAGATGACTTGAAGGTTATGTGTTAAACACTCATCTTACATATATTAAAATATGTCCTATTCAACCATTTTCAGTGTTGGTAAACACATCACAATTCACAGTGAACTCTTACAATTTGTATTATTCACAAGAACATAAATATTTATGGAGTAATTCAGAATTTTTCTAAGACTAAGTTATTGGGACATCTAGAGACCACTGGAAACTGCAAAGAGAAGCACAAGGAGGAGCCACCCACATTTGTGCTTTATTTATTTAAATGATTATTTATCTACTCATTTTCTACCTATGTCTTAATATGTTGTGTGGTAACAGATAGTTTTGCTTTGTTTGCTTTAACAAAATATCCCGAGATGTTTCAGAATTTTAAACCAATACAATGAATGGTCCTTTGTGCATAAATTGCCATTCAGCTTTGGTGTACCTGGCATCACTTTTTAAACTTTAATCTCTTCCATTTTATTTTAATCGTTTTCATAACCCATTCTTGGTAGAACCAATATAGAAAGCGTTCACACACAAAATACACACATGCAAATGCTAAAAGCAGACATACTAAGAAAAATGGAATTTGGAATTGCTTAGTAGTTGTGGAAATTCTTTGAAAACTATTATTTTTGATTAAAAGGTTGGGAAAATACATGTAGTTGGGGTTCAATACTCATCCCTCATCATACTGATGACCGTGGTGGTTCTAGGACCACACTGCCACTTTGTGTTTAATGGAACAGGTAATTTTGCTTTATTCATTTATTTATTTATTTATTGCAAAACAAATACCATGTGTTTTCCTTTCAGGTGTCCTGTTTAACATATTTTATGACTCTTTAAATGGCAAAATGTTAGCTTGGAGCAAATTTGAGTAACATTCCACCAAGAGACTTCACTTGACCAACAATGGTTTCTCAAGTTGTAGACTCTTAAAGATCATCAAGTCATCAAATGCCAGATTCTAACACAGGTAGCAAAATGTCACCTGCATCTGGAAGCACAGGTGTTAAAAATGTCACCTGCATCTGGAAGCACAGATGTTCTAGGCTGAACCATTTTATTTTTCAAATAGAGTCACTGCCATCTGTATTTAGGAGGAAGACCCAAACAGAAGATGAAGGGTGCTAGGGAGACAGGACAAACAAGAACCATGTTTTCAGAAAAGCAAAGTGTCTTCAGGAAATTATTAAAGTTTCTGAAATCAGAATGGAGATGGCAAAGCACATGGTGTGCAGCCGTGAGGGCCTGAGTTTGGATCTCCAGCATACAAGTAAAAGAAAAAAGTCCTGGTGCAGCCAACAGCCTATGTCTAAAATTTTGTCTTTGGGGAGGTAGAGCCAGGAGCATACCTGGGGACCACTGACCACAAGGTCTCTCCCAAGCAGAACTCTAGGTTGTATTTCAATGAGAGATCCTGTCTCAAGAAGTGTGGAGAATGATTGAAGAAGACAAATTATGTGGAATGGAAACTGGAAACACTCCTATACACAAACACACACACACACACACACACACACACAGTAGAATGGCTTTCACAAAGCTTGGAGGCTGGAAAATAACTACATTTTTGTAGAATGCATGTATCAAAATCCTCCCTGAGGTTTGAGATAAGTCAGTCCAATCTCCCTGTTCCCCCAAAGTATGCATAGTGTGTGGTATGTGTTCTCACTTACTGAATTTATCCTTCATGCAATCCCAGTCTATCAAAGAGGTTAAAAATTTATAAAACTCTGATGGGATATGCTTTCAATGCTTCATCACACAGCCCGTCATTTGCTTTCCAATCTAGATCAGAATAATCTTGCCTCTTTCCCTTCAGTCACCTACCTGCACAGCTAATATTTTCTGAATGCTGTTCTGGGAGTCTCCCTGGAACCTGGCCAGCTTGGACTCGTTAAAAAGGATCACCAGTCGGAAGTATTCTTGCCATTTCTGGTCCAGCTTTCTTTGCAGCTGACAGAGCTAAAGGCGACAGGGAGGGGAAAAACACGCAAGTCAGGGAAGGAGAGGAAATTAATGGCACCGTTCAAGAAGAATGATGGAGAGAAATATAGAAAGCAGCCAATGGCCCGTTCCGCACTGTACGGACCTGACAGGAATTTCACAGTCTCTTGATTTTTCAGCCCGCTCATGTGCACTCGTCGGAGACCAGTCACATCTGGCCGCCAGGATGGGGGGTTAATTTTCTCTAAATGCCTCAGCAGTTTTGTTCTAGCTGAAGCAAACTCTGTGACTGCAAAGCTGATGAGTAAAATATTTCTACTTCACCCAGTTTAACTCAAAACCGATAGCCTCGGGACATATTGAACCTTTCTGTTAAAAAAAAAAAAAATCTTTTGACGCTTTTTGAATGGCACAACGGGTCAAGCCAAAGTTTAAAAAAATTCAACCTGAAGACGTTGATGGACACCATTGCATCTTTTTCTTACTCTTAATGCTTACTATGGCTGCGGATGTGTGCATCAGAGCATGAGGAAACCAGGGAGAATTAAGTTAGCCATCAATTGCGGAGGAGAGGGGGAAAAGCAGGGAGGGGATTTCCAGCTAGGACTCTGGATTAATCTGCCTCCCTCTGATCACATGACATGGAAACACGTCAACATTAAAGTACAAAAGACCCAGTGTTTAGAGTGGTACATTTAACTGTGGACCTGGAGATGAGAGAGAGAAAGAGAGGGAGGGAGGGAGGGAGGGAGGGAGGGAGGGAGAGAGAGAGAGAGAGAGAGAGAGAGAGAGAGAGAGAGAGAGAGAGAGAGAGAGAGAGATCTCCCTTTGGGTTCTATTACACAGGGGAGTTTAATATAAAAATATAAAAGCATCAACAGTAAAAATGAGAAAAGTGGAAGTTTTGCATAAAAAAGCAACTCTTTCCTTCAGACAGCATTCTGTAAGAATTACTACGGTAAGTCTATATTAAATCAGAATAAATTTATCAAAATTAACAATAAACTACATTTACAAAGGACCCAGATAGTCACATAGTATATGCCGGCATTGAAAACTCATTTGGGGCGTGGTAGCATGAATAAGCACATAGTGTTGCAAAGTGGGAAGAAACAAAACTATAACAAAGTGGGAATTCATATAAAACATCTGTTCACACCTACAATAAAAAATGTTAAGGTAAGGCTGCCAGGGGGCCAAAAGTACAGGAATGTACGGTTGTCTGTAAAACATTCATTTCACGAATTTCAGAAATCTTTGTTGTGTATAGTTCACTAAAATTTTCTTTTGAGAAAGTGATTTTTAAATGCCTGATGCTGTGTGTGAGTTTTTATTTTCAATAATTTCATTAGGCTTTGTTACAACACACACACACACACACACACACACACACACACACACACACACACAGAGAGAGAGAGAGAGTTTGGCTCAGTTCACATGCCAAAAACTGAAGCCACTACTCTGTACCAATTTAATGCAAAAGTATCTTTAAAAACACATCTCTACTTGGCTGATGATGAATTACTTAATGCAGAATAAATTTAGAGAAACTTTGGATAATTTAGATTTTTAAAGTGAAGTCAGCAAATAAAAGATTACAATTACTTTGGAACAAAAGTGCAGTGATTTTTTTTTTTTTTTTTTTTTGTAAATTGCTTGTCTGTAACATAAGCCACGTCTGATAACTAATGGCAGGTGGTGAACTGTAGGTTGATACACTTGTTACTGCATTTGGAAACTTTAGTTTTCCTTTGATATGCACACAAGTACTGGAATGGTCACATTAAGATTTATCCCACCTGTGCCAAGGACAGGAGGAGGATGTGGGTCTTGGAGTTATGTAATAGTGTGTCAAAATTAGCCATGGACCTATATCTTGACTTTAGCAACTCATCAATTTGTACTGACAATAATGTGCATAAGAGGCTGTATTTAATTTACAAATTACTTTGGGTCTGAAACTGGACAAGGCTACAGAATCTACCAGGAAAATTGCCTGGACTTCAGTAACAAGAAATGATGACAAAGGTTCTGGTTATTATTATTATCATTATCATTATCATTATTGTTTTTGTAAAAAGGATTTTTCTGTGTATTCCTGGCTGTCTTGGAACTCACTCTGTAGACCAGTCTGGCCTTGAGTTCAGAGACCTGCCTGCCTCTGCCTCCCAAGTGCTATATTAAAGGCAGATGCCACCATCGCCAGATAGGAATTATTTCTTAGCACATGTGTGGAAAACTTTATGACATAACACTTGGTCTGACAGACAGGGTAGCCTGTTTGGAAGTGCAAAGATGGAGAGAAGAGTGGAAAATTCCTTACTTGGTTATAAACTAAAATTATCAGGAAATTATCTTGTAGAATAACTCATCATTAATTATTGTATCTAACGTATACTGATGCTTAGTTCTACATATTCTGACTCAATAGCCCCAAAGATAAGCTAGACATTTTCAATAAAGTAGCTATATTGTATAATAAATAAATATAGTTTGTTCATCAAAACCTATCTATATATCACTTAGGATCTAGGCTCTGAAGTGATTTAACGTTTTTTTTTTTTTTTTTTTTTTTTTTTCTTAAACAAATCTCTTGCCTTCATTCCTTCCTGTCAGTAGATCACAGGTTATTGCTGTCTGCAGGAGACATCTTTACACAGTGTAAAAATCAGTATTTTTAAGAGGTTACCTACTTCTAACTTAAAGCTCATATTCCAAGCTGTGTTGACACCATGATTAGAATCCAATCACTTTCTGCTTTTTGCCTTTGACATGTGGTTGTGGATTCTGGCTAAGAGCTGTCATGATGTTTTCGATGAACAACCAAAGTGCTGCAGATCTGAGCCACAGAATGTCTTGAAAAATAAGTTGCACTATGAAATGAGTACTTGTTTATATCTGTAGGATGTTACTAGGAAATGAATTACAAAACTTTACGCACACATCACGTTTCCATGGAATTGTGTGCTTATATGATGTTCAATTAAATTATTGTAATATAAGAATTTCAATACATAACAAGTGGAAATTTATTGTTTAAACATAGAATAGATTGTACACAGTCAGAACAATGAATGTTCATGGTAATAAGCCTGAAATAATGGTTCATAAGTTATTTATTAAGACTTAAAGATCTCTTTCAGTTGGATCATGTAGTATCAGATATCACACTGAAGGGCATGGTGGTAGGTAATGTGACTAGCAGGCATACGGCTCTGCTTTTGATCCATGATACCACAAAACAATAACAAATTCTTCATAGTTGGAGCACATGCTAAAACATGACTTTACCTTTCCTATTCTCTTTTGGAGTGTACTTTCTACGTAGAGGATGTGATTATTTGGAAGCTAGTTTAGCACTCAGACGAACTTATTTTCCCATGAGATGCCAGGATACTGGAAACAGATCCACAAATAAAAGCTGCCTGTCACAAGGAATGATGAATTAATATTAAAGTAGCCAGAAAGAAGAAAGAAGCTGGGTTTCGAAGAAGTTCTTTAATCTGAAGGCAGCTTGCACAAGTGGGAACTTCCTGGCTTGTGCTAACAAAATGGCTGAAGGGTAATGCTTCTCACTCTACAAGCTGAGTGCACAGAAGCAGCTGGATATATGGTCTATTTTTTCTATCATTATTATTTATTATATTATTATAAAATTAATTTAGTTACTTATTTACATCTCAAATTCTGCCCCCTCCTAGTGCCCACCACTTTGGGTCTCTCTCCCCTCCTCCTCCCCTTCTCCTCTAAGAGGGTAGAACTCCACCTGGGTAACCACCTCCCCTTTGGTACATCAAGTCTCTTCAGGGTGAGGTACATCCTCTTCCACTGCAGCCAGACAAGATAGACTATATGCTGGAGGCCTTGGTCCAGCCAGTGCATGTTCTTTGGTTGGTAGTGAAGTCTTTGAGAGATGCCAAGGGTCCAGGTTAGTTGACTCTGTTGGTCTTCCTGTGGAGTTTCTGTCCTCTTCAGGGCTTTCAGTCTTTCCCCTAACTCTTACATAAGAGTCCGCAACTCAAAATTTGTCCTGTCTAAGAGTAATGCAGGGATAAATATGGAGCAGAGATGGGAAGGAATAGCCAATTAATAACCAGTCCAACTTGAGACCCAGCCCATGGGCAAGCACCAATCACTGACACTATTAATGATATTCTGTTATGCTTGAAGTAAGGAATCTACCATAACGGTCCTCTGAGAGGCCTTACCCAGCAGCTGAGTGAAACAGATACAGAGACCCACAGCCAGACACTGGTCTATTTCTATTCATTTTTTTCTGTGTTCTTGCATGAAAATAATACAAAGACCTTAAGTGTGTCAGTATGAGAGAACAGTTTGAAGTTCCTTGAATAGAGAAGGTCATTAAGGATTAACACACAAAGAATTATACCTCAGCATTTTTGAGGTTTGGGGAAAATCTTTAACTACCAGTTTTCTGTAGAAAGGAAAAAAATTGAAAGTTTATAAAGACAAGTTTTCTTTCTGTGGCATAGATAGAGACTATTACAGAAAACCACAACCAATCAAAATGCAGAGTTGCAGAGCTTAGTACCAGTGGGTACATCTACAATACAACTCCTGCACCTAAGGCTCAGGGAAGATTGTGAAGAGAAGTGGCAGAAAGTTTGTAAAAGCCAGAGGATGAGGGAGTTTGCTGTGAGATCGTGTCTCCTAGTAACATCAGAATCTGTGTCCATGAAGTCTCACCAGCATGACTCCTAACCATGACAACAGCAGTGAATATGCCGAACTGGATGAAAAAAAGCCCACAAGGCCTTGACCCTACTCAAGAGCTATAGGCAACGGAGGAAAGCTGGCCGTGGGAGAGGTGGCCTGCCTTAGAAGGAGCACACCAAGTGGTTGTCCTGTGTCAAATGGTCAGCCCTGAAATCATTCTTCATACAAGTCACTTTTTATGAACTGAGCAGATTATATTTATGTACATGAATGTGTGTATATATGTATGCATGTGTGTGTGTGTGTGTGTGTGTGTGTGTGCGTGCAATAGCAACTAGTGAACAAATGGACTGTACATTTTAAGGAGAGAGGGGAGGAGCATGTGAGCATATGAGCTGGTTTGGAGGGAGGAAAGAGAAGGGAAAAATGTTGTAATTACATTTTAACCTCTAGACCCTAAACCTAGACAGCTCTTGTCTCCAGGATCCTGCCCTGCTTGAATTTCTGTCTCGACTTCCTCCAGTGATGATCAGTGTTGTGGAAGTGTTAAGCAAAATTAGACCTTTCCTCTCAAGTTTGCTTTGATCATGGTATTTTATTACATCACTAGTAACACAAACTATGACATATTGGTACTAAGATTGTGTGAAATTGCTGTGAACAGTTCTGATAACATTTTGGGGAAGACTGTGGAAGGACTTTGGAACTTTGGGCTAGAAAAACCATTGATTGTTGAGAACTCAGTGGGCTGTTCTGTAGTGACTTGGAAGATAAAAATGTAGACAGCAGTGCAGGAAATGGAGGCCTGGCTTCTGATGTTTCAAAGGGAAGCAAAGACTCTGCTGGGCCATTTGTGTAATGAATATGTGGTTCTAGTTAGCTGGGGCTGAAGAGTCAGTTATGTTTAACAAGAGACCAGAACCACTGAAGTAAAACCTTTGCTTTACTGGGACAATTAAAGCTGTTCAGCTGGAGCTGAGAAATTAGCAAGGAAAGGTAAGGTTTGTAGCATGTGATGTGTTTATGTGTCAAGTTGACAAAGGGTCAGTTGTGCTCGCAGAGTACCTTGTGCAGGCAGCTGAATTTTCTACTCTGAGAGTCACTCAGAAGGTAGTGGTTTTGAAGGCATGAAGAGCTCATGGAGATCAGCTGACGCTTGGCACCTCAGTGGAAGTCCCAGGATTGAAGGGGTCATGAAGAAAAGTTGAAGCTTTGCATCAAAAGGAGAGACTAGGAGAGGCTATTGGTGAAAGTACAGCCCAGCTGTAGAAGATGGCACCATTTTGGAGATTCCACTTCCATAGACTGGCCACCAAGAATGGCAGAAGTGGTGAGGTGGAACCATCTGGATCCTAGAATAGAAGCTGTGTGTGCTGCAGAAGGAAAAGCTGGAGAAGTGATCCAAGCCCCTTGGAGGAGCCCAGAAGATGGAGAGGGAATTCCAGATAAGTAGACATTGAGTTGTTTCTACTGTTTGCAGTTGGTGTTGCTTTGTTGAGATTGTGGCTCTGCCTGCTTCTTACTTATCTTGAAGTAAAGTATTGAATTTATTTTTAATTTGACAGGAGTACACAGTTGAAATACCTTGAATTTTCAAATCCAAAATACTTTGAATTTTAAAAGAGACTAGGTATTTAAAGAGAATTTCTAGGCATTTTAATTTTTAAGGACTGTAGAAGTTAAGGAAAGGTTGTGGCTCGTGATATATTTATGTGTCAAATTGTCAAAGGGTCAGTTGTGCTGTCTAGTTTTATGTTAACTTGACACAAACTAGTCATTTGAGAGGAGGGAGCCTCAATTGAAAAAAAAATGATGCAATAAAACCTGACTATAGGCAAGTCTATAGAGCAGTTTCTTAGTTAATAACTGATGTGGGCAGAGTCGTTCTGGGCTGGTGGTCCTGGGTTTTATTAGAGATCAGGCTGAGCAAGTCTTGGGGAACAAGTCAGTAAAAGCAACAACCTCTACGGCCTCATCTGCCTCCAGGTTCCTGCCCTGCTTGAGTTTCTGTTCTGACTACCTTCAATGATGATCTAGAAGTGTAAGCCAAACAAGCCCTGCCTTCCTTAGATGCTCTAGGTTGTGGTGTTACAATGTAACCGTAATAACCCTAATATGAACGTAATAACCCTAATATGCTCCAAACTCACAGGATGGGCAAATATCCAGGAAGCTGTGCCGATTTGTGATTCGGTTCACAAAGACTGTGGAGACCAACTAGGGATTCTGTGCAGAAGCTGAAGACTTTGTATGGGTTCCAGATTAGAACTGTCTGAGTGCTGTTCTCAGATAAGTCTGTATCACCATCATCCTGGTTTTTTCTAGAAATACAGCCACACTGATCTACAGAATCAGGAGCCTTGAGGTTCATCATCAGTGTTTTCAGTAGACTGGACGGTGTGATGTAAAATGACATGACATGGTTTCTGAAGATTTTTGAGAAAAAAAAATCAGCATATCTTCTCAAGGAAGAACATCATGATCACCATCATCATCATCATTATCGCATGATCATCATCATCATCAACAACAACAACAAGCTCCAAAACTAACCCTGCAGCCAAAAACCAACAACGAAAACAATTGCTGAAATGGTGAAAAATTTGAAACAATGTAGTTGTGTACTACTGGAATTATGTATATGAGTACACTGTAGCTGTCTTCAGACACTCCAGAAGAGGACATCTGTAATGATCCCATTACAGATGGTTGTGAGCCTCTTGTGGTTGCAGGGAATTGAACTCAGGACCTCTGGGAGAACAGTCAGTGCTCTCAACTGCCGAGCCATCTCTCTATCCAGCCCATATTACTGGAATTATGAACAACTGATTGAGGTCCGGCTATTGCATAATGCTCACTAGCCTTTAAAGTATAAGAAATATGCTCAACTTTCAAATACTATGTATGTATAGTACAGTATTATAAAATGTTTAAAAATTGAAAAATAATGCTGTGCATAGCATCTTTGTTGTTATATAAGACGGCGTTAATGTGAAACCGAATGGCAGAGCCGCAGAAACACTGTGGCCAATTCTGAGAATTCATTCAAACATGCAGAGCCAGTCTCTGTATGCACAGAGGTGATTCAGGCCCATGCTTACCTACTCATTATTTATATAACTAATCATGAACCAAATCATTTTATTAACAAAATACAACCATTAGTTAAGCTGACGTTTCTGTGAGGAGACACCCACCGTCATCTGTGGCTTAAAGTCATTTACTTTAGAGAATCTATTATAATCTGGCTTTCAAAACAGCATCCTATTACACATGACCATCTGCTGACTTATCAACTGAGACTGGTTTTTGTACAAAAAGATTTTTATCATGTTTCTGTGCAATGTGATCTTACCTACAATAAAAAATTTCTCCCGAATTATTTAATTAACTTATATTGTTAGAGAAAGAATTAATACTTTTAGATGTTTCAGAAATTACTTTTTAAGATATTTATCTCTATTACAAGTCATATTATTAATATAGTTCTTGAATAGAAATTCTGTAATTTATTTGACAAAATTAAAGACTAACTTATAATTTTGAATGTCCTAGTTTTAAAAGGCAAAAGTCGAGTTTATATATCAAAATTCATCATTATAAACATAAACCTGTGTAATCCTGTACGTGAATTATACGTTACCATGTTGAGACAACTAGCTGGCATGTTTTCTTTAGAATTTTTCTTACATTGTCAGTGAATTATGGAATGTAAATAACATCGCAACAATGCTTTAAGATAAAATTATGTAATATTTAGAGACATATGGTGCCAAAAATTAACTCCCCAAAGCACATAATTTAACTGGTTTTTGCAATTTAAGAACATTGGAAAAGGGGGACATTTTAAAGAAATGAGAAGTGTCCTTGTAATGAACTTCTGCTTTCAAGAATCAGACATAACAAGAGACTTTTCAATTAAAATACAAATACCATATGTGAGTTATCTAAACAATGAACTATGATCACATTTCCAGAAACAAAGACAAGTCAATACTGAAAACACTTGAATGTATGCACACATGTGCTTGCTCACACAAATATACACATATTTACACTCACACAAACACACACTCACACACAAACCCAAACACACATGCATACTCACACACAGAGAGACACACAAAACACACACAAACATACACACATACTCACACATATACAAACACATGCACACATAAACACACACATACATACACTCATACACACAAGCTCACAAAACTCACACATACATTTACACAAACACACACACACACACACACACACACACACACACACCAAAAACAAAAAGAGAAAAATTAATCATAAGATCCTACATTACAGAATTCATTCTAACTGGCAGGGCAAAAGTCAAGGTCAGCCTTTGATCTGTTTTACTGAATAATGATTTGTCAATAACTGGTCTAATGAAAATATAGTTGATCAATATGATTATAGAAGAAATGTATTATACAGTACAATACTCACACTTTCTGTGAAAGAAAAGGTTTGTAAGAACAAGGTGTTAGACAAAAAAAAACCCCACAGAACATTTATGTACAATATCAGAAGTCTGTTAGATACACACTTGAAAGAGGAAAGAGAACCAAGTCACTCAGCAGCTCTCCTTCATGCAGCATGTAAGGAAAAATGGAGAGATGGTAAATGACTTCTAAATTAAAATTCACCTCCTGGGGGTAAACTGATAGAGCTCAGACAACACCTCAGGCAGTAAACACTTGTATGATTTGGTGAAGGTGCCTGGATACTGTTATGTATTTGTTTTAACCTACAGAATGTATGCCAGATTTAGTTGTAAAATAAAATCAGGGCATCCTAAACCACCCATGACCCATTGCCCAAGAACTTTGACCCAAGTTATACAGATATATTAAAAAGCATAGATAGCAAACATTTATTGATCTAAAAATTATTATTTTGGAACAATTGTTTCATATATATAATCTTTAACACTCATTAACAACAAAAGCAATTAATGTGAAGGATGTTCTTGTTTTAAACAATTATTATTAAATGATATATTATTAAAATTTGATACTAATAGTGCTTAGGATGACTGTTGAAATATATTAAAAATATTTGTCTTCCATAATTAAACCATTAAGGTGCTATAAGAACAGAGAATTTTCTTTGCACAGCAGAAATGCTAGAGTTCATACCATACAATAATCCTGGATCCAGACTCAGCTGTTTCATGCGGACGTGTAGGCACTTGTGATGGCATGCATAATGCAAAGTACATGTGTTGTGTTTTCAGAACCAAAGCTACAGAGACATCTCCGGCTCCTTATGCTTCTGATCAGAATTAATAGTTATCCTTGTACATTCAAAGACATTCTACTGTTGTCAGATTTTTTTTGAGTTACTACAACTGTTTTGAAACCCCATGTGGAGTTGTGGCCCACAGTTTCAGAAATTCTGATGTAAGCTATGGTCTTTGTCTGATCATCATAAGTAAGAAACACGCATCAACTGTAACCAGTGTGCAGATCTTGTCTGGGGTTTTGATGATACAAGACTGTTCCTAGGTAGCTTGGAAAGGGTACAATGGTTTACATTTTCTTTTATTTGCTTCTTTGAATCTAAAAAGTGTTCCAATGAATTACAAGTCTATAAAAAGGGCATTGGAATAGAACTGGGAGTGGTTATCTTCAGCAGTAATCAGAGTTAACTCTTAACTTGTTAAGAGTTATAGGCTTACTGAAGGATACACCTGTATGCATGGACCCACACACCACTGGTACCAGAAACTTTGAAAGTTCAATATGTCCATTATGTGGCTGGAAACTTGGTAGGTATAAACTTGTTGGTCTGAGTGGAAATGTTATAAAGGATATTTACACTGGAGAAAATTAAATTCAAATATTAAATATTTTAGACCATCTAGCTATATTTTTTATTTACAAACACAGTGAGGCACCTAGTCCCATTGCAGAAGCATCTTTAGACTCCATGTATTTGATAAAGAAAACACGCTACCTACTACATTCATACCTTAAGGAATCCAGTAAATATAACATTGAAAGGCTTGAAAAGGTATCAAGGACACTTGGGAAAAAACAGTATGTTACTACACAACAGAAAAATAATTTGAGTAGCAGATAAGATGATATGAATAAATTTAGATCTAGATAGATGATAGGCAATAGAAAGATATAGGTATTTATTTATTTTCACTAGACTATAAAAATTATGGTTATAATTCCAAGCTTCTTGTTAAAAGCTTTTACACACACTGAAGCATACTGCCCTTATCAATCTCTGACAGATAAATAAAACTGATAAGCAAAGATATGTGCATGCAATTTTAATTCAGCAGAGAGCTGTGATGTGCAGCTCTCAGGCAAATCACATAAACACTATTTTTTTTTTATGTAATAACCCAAACAATGGCAATTACAAACTACTCCACAGATATATATATATATTTTTTTTTTTGGCAAGGCAGGAATGACAGATACACAAAATTCTGTTAATACTGATTTTTTAAAAATAGTTTTTTACAAAGTTTGTATGTACAATAAATGAATCTCACAATTAATGAGATATTTCTTTATTCTCAAACCTGTTCCATAGTCTGGTGTGAGTATTACATAGCTTATGTCAAGAATGAGCTGTATATATACTAAATGCACTTTCACATCTGTAGCTTGTCTCTACAGAAATGAAGTAAGAAATACTCTATTATTTAAAATGTACAGAGTCCAATACATCTCAAAATTATTTTCCTTGAGCCTCTGTCAACATATATACCCTGAAAGCACGGCAAGGAAAGCATTATCTGTGATACATGCTACCAAGTTTTACATCAAGTAGCTAACATTGTTGTTTATTCCTTGGTGCAAATACAGACATGCATTTATTATACATAGTTTTTATCTTATTAAAGAAATAAGAGTTTGTTTTGTTTCAAGGTTCAATGTATAGTCCACCTTTAAGAGGAAAGAACAGTACCATGAGCTTTAAGCAGGTGGGTGTTACAGCATCTGTACTTAGGGAGGAGACAGGTGGGTGATACAGCATCTGTACTCAGGGAGGAGACAGGAGGATGTTATAGCATCTGTATCCAGAGAGAAGACAGGCAGGTGATACAGCATCTGTACTCAGGGAGTAGATAGGTACATGTTACAGCATCTGTACTCAGGGAGGAGACAGGAGGATGTTATAGCACCTATACTCAGAGAGGAGACAGGTGGGTCATACTGCTCAGCTCATACATCCCTCTCATTATCACTATCCTTTAGCCTGTGAATTGTTTTGAAATTTTATCAATGTATGTGATATTTTGATCATATTCACTCCGGTTACGGTTTTTCAACCCTTCCTCCCTCCCTGATCTGCATCCTCTTCCTATCCGCATCCTTTATCCTTTCAATGCTCCCTACGACCCCTAGCAATACCATGTTAATCTTTTTACATATTAAATTGTGACAGCAATTCTAAAATCTCCCAGTCTTCTTAGTTTTGTAGATATGTGCTTCTGGAATAAGATTACTTTATTTTAACAGAAATTTCACCAAAATTTATAACTCAGACATTTTATTAAATTTTTATATCTGAATCTCACAAATAGATCTATAAGAAGTGAATATCATTTCTAACATAATTTTCTGTGATTCTTTTATGGATTTGCTAAATCAGTTTATCATCTATCAAAATATTATGTTCAACATAAAACATTGCTCAAATTAGTTTTTCTCTAAAGACACAGTTGCTGGTGGAGCTATATGAAATCTACTCATGGGTAGTTCTATTGTTACTGTCTTAGGTATGAACAGCATCTGCTTTTTTGCGTATAGATCAGTCACCCCAAAGCAATTGAGCCCCTGCGGTTTAAAATGTAGCTAAAATAATGTTCTAGGATGGCTCAGGGTGGCCATTTTTGAGCTGTGGGTGACAGTTTTTCTTTGATGATTTTCTATATGCTTTCATTCTTCTGATGTCCACTTGTTTTGGTGCAAATGGACCAAGGGAATACCCAAAGGAACACATTTTCTCTAAGTTGATTCATGATGAAAACATTATATAAAGTAATTATAGCACTCACAAGTGTGCACGGAATTTACACGAGACACAATATGAGATATGGCAGCACCTGTTATAGAAACTGTGCTGAGAAGTGCAGAGCCAGGAGAGGGTCACCTGCATTCACATTGTGAAGGCTTTATTTCTATCACAGCTCTAATTAGTGACCTAGACAAGATGTGAAATGGCAATAATATGCTGGATGGTCAAAGCCTAGTGACCTGTGGCTCTATCTGAACCATAGCGCAATAATTGAGTCCAGATTACAGCAAAGATATTGATAATAAACTCATAATGCTTTTCATGTGTAGCCATCACAATCATTCCTTAGCAATCATAAATCAAATTCCAAAAGACCGTTGGTGCCTATGACTGATATACAATGAATGTATTAACTCTTAGGAAGCCATTGATACAGCCACATTCTAAATGCTGTTGATCCTACTAGAGGAGGGGTTATCGGACACCTGAAGAGTAGACTTCGGTTCTCCTGTATTATGTTACTTTGGGTGACAGGGTCACCTAAATTAGTGTGACAGGGAGGAATGGAGTTGTCAGGAAGATATATGGCAGCTGGATACTATGTTCTGCAGCGGAAGTCGACAGCCTTTTCCTGCTCTTTCTTTCATCACATGAGCTCTTTTCACTGAGGCCCTCCTACAATTGCACTGAAAGACATCCAGGACCCCACACAGCATCTCCTAGGCTTCAGTAATTGTGCTTAGAAGGGGTCTCTCTCTTGACTGTGTTAATGTCTCACTGTCATTCCCCCTTTTCAGTCACATTTGCTGGCCGCATCTCCTGAGCTACCACGAAACCCCAGTGATTCCTTAATTCTGTTTTAACCCTTTTGTTTACATATACTCTACATTGGGGGTCTCGTATGATTCCATAACTTAAAGTACTAACTGCACCATGATTTCTCCCAACTTTATCTACAACATAGACATCTTCAAGCCAGAGTGTCCTTATTGTTAGCAGCTGGACATTACTGGAATATCCTGTGTTCCCAGTGGGACCCTGGGTCAAACAACAAATCCACTGGTTTCAGGAACTATCACATCCAGCCCACCTCCTTTTCTATTTTTCCTGTTATTTATGAGATACCATTGTTACTGTCACTCAAGATGAAATTCATAGAGCTATACCCAACTCTCCCCCCTCCAGTCCTTGCAGCTATGGCCACTGCCTCAGGGTAGGCAGGGCTGTGAGGTCAGCTGGGATGAATAACTGTCCTAAGTAGAAATGTGGGAGGGGTATGGCCTCTAAAACAAGCACATATGGGCAGCCCAGTAGAGCTTTGGGCTGTGTTAGACCCAGAAACTAATTCTGTTAATAGGATCACTTAAGTATCTTTTTTTTCTATTGAACCCTTCATTCCCTCTTTCACTGTGTTGTCTACCATTATTAGAAATGTTCCAGAGCTATACAAAGAATTCTCAAATGAGGAAACTTGAATGGCCAAGAAGCACCTAAGGAAATGTTCAACATCCTTAGTCATCAGGGAAATACAAATCAAAACAACCCTGAGATTCCATCTCACACCAGTCAGAATGGTTAAGACCAAAAAACTCAGATGATAGTAGATGCTGTCGAGGATGTGGAGAAAGAGAAACACTCCTCCATTGTTGGTGGGATCGCAAGCTGGTACAACCACTCTGGAAATCAGTCTGGTGGTTCCTCAGAGAATTGGACATAGCATTAGCTGAGGATCCAGCTATACCACTCCTGGGCATATACCCAGAAGATGCTCTAACATATAACAAGGACATATGCTCCACTATGTTAATAGCAGCCTTATTTATAATAGCCAGAAGCTGGAAAAAACCCAGATGTCCTTCAATAGAAGAATGGATACAAAAAAAATGTGCTACATTTACACAATGGAATATTACTCAGCTATTAAAAAACAACGAATTTGAGAAATTCTTAGGTAAATAAATGGAACTAGAAAATATCATCATGAGTGAGGTAACCCAATCAGAAAAGAACACACATGGTATTCACTTACTGATAATTGGATATTAGCCCAGAAGCTTGAAATAGCCAAGATTCAACTCACAGACCACATGAAGCTCATGAAGAAGGAAGACCAAATATGGGTGATTCAGTCCTTCTTAGAAGGAGTAACAAAATACTCAATTGAGCAAATATGGAGACAAAGTTTGGGACAGAAACTGAAGGAGGGGCCGTCTGGAGACCATTCCACCTGGGTATCCATCCCATGTGCAGTCACCAAAGGTAGACACTGATGTGGATGTTAGTAAGTGCATGCTGACAAGAGCCTGATATAACAGTCTCCTTAGAGGTCTGCCAGTCTGACATATTTAGAGGAGGATGTTCACATCTAACCATTGAACTGATTAAGGGGTTCCCAATGGAGGAGTTAGAGAGAAGACTGAAAAAGATGAACGGGTTTGTGGTTCCATGAGGAGAGCAACAATACCAACCAACCAGAGCTCTCCAGGGTCTAAACCACCAGCTTGGGAGCACATGGGGATGGACCCATGGCTCCAACTGTATATGTAGGGGAGGATGGCATAAGTGGGAGAGGAGATCCTTGGTCCCATGAAGGCTAGATGCCGAGTGTGGGGGTATTTGAGGGTGGGGAGGTGGGGGCGTTGGGGGGGTAGATGGGGGCACATCTTCATAGAAGCAGGAGGACGGGGAATGGGACAGGGGGTTCCTGGGTGGAGGGAAAATAAAAAAAAAAGGTTCCATGTGGACTTATTTAAGAATTAAGTTTAGAACATAAAATTACTCATTACTTTTATTTAATGAATACTTTGGATCCAAATGCTAACCTCTAGACTAGCAGTAGGAAGTGTGTGATGTGCTAGCCTTCTGATCCATTAGCTTAGTCCAGAAAAGTGAAGATTCAAAGATGTAACAGCAAAGGTGTGGGGATTCTTTCAAAATATAAGTGCTAGAGCTTGCCTTTCAGAAGTGGAGTGAAGAGGGGATCCTCTGTCATGATGTGTGTGGGACTCAGTCCAACACTGGGGGTGGTTTCAATTGTAGCATTGCCTTCAGGAATACTAAGAACCACAACATTCTGCCAAGGTTTCATTTGAGAAGTTTTTTTTCCCTGAATAATTTACTACATTGATTTTGAGATTTAGAAAATGTAAACAAGAGAATTCACTAGGGATTCTAAAGGGCACTTTTATTTTTAAATGGACAAATTCTTCTCACAAATATTTTTATTGCATCGATGGGTTTGAAGTACATTAGGGAAATTCCCAAGGGCAGAGCCGGGGTATCTGCATGAGGCTGAATGAGCAGGAAATTGTTAAGAAGGTAGTGGGCGATCTCAGCCTTTTGGCTCTTACTCCAAACACAGTTCAGCCACACTCTCGATTCCCCTTTGCACTCAAAAAAAAAAAAAAAAAATCAGTATCAGTATCTGTTCTCTCTGGAGAAAAGCGAGTTAACTAAGATACAATAGACAACATGTAACAGAAACATGGAGACCCAGAGAAACCAACAAAAAGACTGTGATATCACTGAAGGATAAGATAACAGTGCATCTCAAGGAAGGACTTCAATAGTAAAAAACCCACAAAACAGAGTAACCGGTGTGAGTGTCTGAGGAAAGAAGGAACTGTGTAGTGGGGGAATGATGTCTTCATGTGTACAGACATAAGTAACAATTTTTATTTGTAACCCAAGAAAAGAGCTGTCATCGAAAGCAAGTTGTATTATAACGTCACAGCACTAAAAACATTATGATACTGGCATACAGACAATTAGATCAGGTGAATAGAACTGAGGATCTAGATATATTATGTCCAAGAAACTATAGACACTTGATTTTTTTTTTTTTGACAAAGATGCCAAAAGCATATACTGGAGAAACAAATGTCTGATACCAAAAACAGAGTCCTCAGCATATGTGCTGCGGGTACTAGATACCGGCTTGGAGAAGAGTGAAACTAGAATTTTATCTCTCACTGTGAACAAATATCAACTCCGAATGGATCAAGAATTTCAGTGTAAGACAAATATAATTTCCACCCCTATGTTATAATATTTTTGGTATGGGAAGGTACTCTATAGGCTATCAAAAGCAAAATGTGTACACCAAATACAGTACAAAACCTTTGATCTAAAAGCTGTACTGCCTGCAAAACACGCTAGGGCAATGATGGCACAAAGCTCATGTCACCAGATGTCTGATTTGACTTAAGGCTCACTCCATAAGATGGAACCCATATTGATACTGCTCGGGTGATCAAGAACCAGAGATTAGACAGCCCATAGACACGGGGTAGAGTGAAGTACTACTGGTCTTAAAAAAAAAAAAAAGAAATAGTAATAAAATGACTTCTAATGATATTTGATAAACTCAGTCCCTTATTCAGCCATCATCAGAGATGCTTCCTCCTGCAGCAGATGGGAACAAACACAGAGAGTCACTGCTAGACATTATGCTGTGCACACGCACGTGTGCGTGTGTGCGTGCGTGCATGTGTGTGTGTGTGTCTGTGTTGGTGTGTATGTGTGTCTGTGTGGTGAAAGAGGGGAGACACCAGCCAGCCAGTGTACACTTAGATTTAAAGTGTACACTTAGATTTAAATAAGATGGGTGTCTGTCAAATCCCTTCCCTCAGGGAACTTTGTAGAAAGAAGAGAGAAAAGGACTCTAAGAGCCAGAGGACATGGAGGACACCAGGAGGAAAAAAGCACTCTAAATCAACAGACCAAAGCTCATGTGAATTCTGAGAGGCTGAAGCAGAGATCACAGGGCCTTCTCAGGTCTGTACCAGGTCCTTTGTATATATATTATGGCTTTCAGTTCAGTGCTTTTGTGGGACACCTGAGTATGTGAACAAGTGGGTCTCTGGTTCTTGTGCCTTCTCTTTTGCTCTTTTCCTACTATCAGTTTGCCTTGTCCAGCTTCTGTGTGATCAGTTTTGTTTTATCTTACTGTATGTTATTTTGTTATGCTTTGTTGTTATCCCTTAGAAGCTTATTTTTTAGAAGCTTATTTTTTTTTCTAATGAGAGACAGAAAGGGAATGGCTTCAGATGGTAGGGGAAACTGTAATCAGAAAATACTGTATGAAAAAGACAATCTCTTTCTAATAAAAGGGTAAAACAATATTTTAAAACTACAAAAGACACTTTTCCATGTAGTCCCAGGCAAGGACTTTTTGAATAGAGCCCTGGCAACACAGGAAATAAATGCCAGTTTTAACATGGGTACTCTGTTTTTGTTATTAAACATCTTTAATTTTTCAACTCTCCATTTACACTTGTCCAATCTTTGTGCTTCTGTGATGTTCCCTGCATACCTTAGGATTGCTTCTCAGGTCTATATACAGAAGCCTTTGGCCCTTATTCCTAACAAATCCTCCAGGTTTCCACCTTAAGGCACATCCCTGTATGACATTAACAACCTAATTATTAACCAATTTCTATTTCATGTAGCAAAGTTCCTGAGGTATTTTGTCTTAATTAAGTCAGTCATTCAAGATGAGCATCGATCAACCCTCATGTCATCTATAAATCTGATGTCAAGGATTTTAGACATTGTTTAATTTTGGTCAACGTGGAACATTTAGGTCTTCTCTGTTTATGTCTCAAAGATGGCCCCCTAAGCTCTACATGCAGCTTGGGGAAGCATAGCTATCATTCTTGGCAGAAGTAAAGTAGATGAGTTGAGAAAGTTTCATTATATTTTTTGACAGTTGTTAAAGTGCTACAGCAACTTGTCAGATCAAAGGTTTTGGTTTTTTCCCCCATTTCTCTTTTACTCTCAGTAACTAAGCTTAATTGAGGCTCATTGCTCCTCTGTCTTGTTCACGCTGTGACATGTGGGCTACCACATCAGTAAGATTTCACTGTTGCTGAGCCACATTGTGAAGTGGGATTTCTGGAATTTCTTGAATACAAGTCTCAAGTCAATGTGAACACTGAAAGATTAAATTTTAAAATAAAAGGCTGAATTATCAAACAGTTCATGGTCTATTGCTAAATGGTGAACAACTGGTGTTCAAAAAGTTTCTGATACCTCAGAGAAGAAAAACCATTATGAGGTGATGTCTGAGAGAATCTGGAAGCTGTGAAGTAAATGGAAGACAAAAGGCATACAGACCTTCTAAAAACATGGAGAACCAAGCATACGACCTTTCCTTTAAATGAACTTGTAGAGAAGAAATGATAGCAGCTTTCCTTTGTGTGTGGTTCTCAATTTTTCTGAATTGAGACCCAGCTACGTCAGGTGTGTAGTCTCTATATGTAAGGTGTATGCTATATGCCTGCTTCCTCTGCTGTGTCCTAGAGGGTTCTTTCCATTTGGGTTCACGAGAGAGTCAAATATGTTCCCTGCATTTTACACAAGTCCAGGTGAATACAAAGTCCTTAACAAATATTATCTGAGTGACTTAATTAACAAATATGAGGTCTTTAATGAGTGTCAGGAACGCTGAGTTCTTTTTACCGCAATTACAACAAACTGTAAAACTTTATTAGCTATTATGCCTGTTGAACCAATGCCATGGGTTAACTCTGTGCAACACAGGCCTGCATTGTAGCAGAGATTACTATGCTGTAGAAACATCTTTTCTAAGGCTCCTTCTTATCCATGCCTTCGCTGAAGGAAGGAGGGTATTATCTCTAGAAAAACTCCACATTGCCATGACTTATAAATCTATTTTTAGATGCCAATTTTAGTAGGAGATTTCAATAATATTTTGTTCTCTTGAGATCAAGATCTTTATTATATTTTAACTAGCTTACAAAGTAACAGAATTGCCTAAAGTGTTTTCTTATATACTTAGTTTTGGTTGACTCTCCATTAGTCATGACATTTTACTTTCTACTTAAGCTTTCTCCTTTCTTTTATTAGGAAGCAAGATGGATAGATAATAGATAGATAGATAGATAGATAGATAGATAGATAGATAGATAGATAGATAGATACATACATACATACATACATACATAGATGGATGAATGATGGATAGATGAATAGATGATGGGTGGGTGAGTGTCTGGATAGAAAGACAGACAGATAGATCAATGTTAGATAATAGAGGGGCAGTTGGAAAGATAGAAAATACATAATGAACTGATGGATAAAGAGATAAACCAATTGAAATACAGAGAGATAGATGATGGATAGACAGACAGACAGATGATGGCTGGACAGAAGGATAGATAGATGATGAACTGGTGGATTGAGAGATGATAGATGGACAGATGACTAGATCGATGTTGTTTCTTCCCTCTCAAACCTGTCCATTTTTAACTGTTTAGTTACTGGCAGTATGACTCACCTCTCTATGTGGAGTGACCCAGAGAACTTTCCAGGTTGCCCACCAGTATTCCCTCAGGCATCCCCATACACTAAAATCCTCAGTTTTTAGGTCCTTATGGTTTGTTTTCCATTATTTGTTTTCAATTTACTTTATGGAAGAATTTCACAAAAGTGGTCACATGAAAAGAAAAATTCTAGATAAATATAAGGATGAAAGTCAAAGCTGGTGAGAAATGTAAATAAGTAATTGATCCTGCCGAATTTTATCAGATTTCCAGTCTTTCTATAGGCATATACATTTGGGTGTGTATCATGGAACCAAATTTTCTCTCTGCTTAGGAGTAAAGAATTCTTACTTGCTTCAATAATGCATCTGTACTTTTATCTAATTAAATCAAGAGGAAAAGTAGAGGCTGGAATACTATATCTTATTCATGTAAAACTGAACAAGAAGGTTTCCAAGATAAATAGTCACATAGAATAATAATTAAGTTTATCACCGTAGTCAACAGAGCTATGAATTAGCAGGTGGATAAATAGGTTTTTTCTTAGATGCTAATTTTAATTAATTAAATGTGACTATCTGAAGTATTCTGTGTAGAAGCCACTAGGGATGAACATATATGGGGCAAAGGTTAGCTCTATGATGGGCTCATAAATATCATGCCTGTGAAATGAGAGGAACAAACCCAGGACACTTCATTTTGATAATTAGCTATGATGCAGTATATGTAATGTGGCTATTCAGGTTGGGTTCCGTTAACTTGATGCAAACGTAGACATTCCAGAAAAGATGGAATCACAGTGGAGGAGTTGCCTCTATCACATTTATCTGTGAGCACTTCTGGGGGCCTTTTACTTGATAACTGATGAAGGAGGGTTCAACCACTGGTAGCTCAACCAGAGCTAGCAAGCTGGTAAGCACCATTTATCCATGCTCTGCTTCAGTTCTTGCCTTGAGTTCCTGTCTTAGCTTCCTTTCACAATAGACTATAACCTGTAAGGTGAAATAGACACTTTCCTCCCCAAGTCATGTTTGGTCATGGTATTTATCATGGGAACAGAATAGATCATGGTTTACATCACAGACAGAGTTATGTGGTTTATATGTTTAATGGCTCGCTTGAAAACATTGATTTGTTAGTCATTTTGATTACAGCAAGTAAGTTAGGACAGCACCTTCAAATGCCAGTGTGGTGCTTTGAATGAAAATGCCCCCATAGGCTCATAGGGAGTGGCACTATGGGAGGTGTAGCCTTTTTGGAGGAAATATGTCACTAAGGGTGGGCTTTGAGGTTCCAGATACTTAAGGCAGGCCCAGTATGTTTCTCTCTCCCTGCTGCCTGGCTAATCAGATGTAGAACTCTCCAGCCCCATGTATGTGTGCCTACCACGATGCTTTCTTTCATGGTGACAATGGACTAACCTCTGAACTGTAGTTCAGACCCAATTAAATGTTTTCCTTATAAGAGTTGGTGTGGTCATGGTGTCTCTTCACAGCAATAGAAACCCTAACTAAGACAGTCAGTTAGCAATGACATCACTTGTTTACATTGAAACTGTGCCAGACTTGTCATAGTGCAGCAGGAACTACATGGGCACAGATCCTGGGGTCTGCCTTTCATCTTTCTACCATGGCACTGTGACATGAGTGCTGAGACTGTGGGCCAGAGAAAGGAAGAACCAGAGACTGCCCCAGATCACACAGCTGCAAAAAGAACCCAGAATTTAAATGCACAGTGGGAATTGCATCTAGGCATGGATTGCTCTTTTTTGCAGAACAGTGACTGTCATCTAATTAGGAAATAGTGACTGACATCCAATTTTAGATTATATCAATATAATGTTTTATGTTCTTTATTTAAAATAATCCAGGAAATATTATGGAAAGTGAATCACAAACTGATATATATCAGATTTATTTTAAAAAAATCTGTCCTGGAGCCCTGGTTGAGGATCAGATATGCACAGAATGAATAGCTGCATGCTCTCGTACTCTGTGAACATAACTAAGCTGTCTCCATCTCTTAAGTTCAAGATATTAGATGAACAAATAGATGCTCCTGGCCACCTGTCTTCTGGAGGGTGGAATATACCATTTACCAAAAGCATAAGGTGGTTACGTACTTGGCTTGTCAGAATCTTAAAAGGATGACACCTTAAAGCAGTAAGATTACTTATTAACTATCGAGTATAACAGTTCCATAGGCTCTTGAGGAGGACATAGCATAGAAATCCCTGGATGATCGTTGTGAGGTTTCTGTTACCTGGAGAATTTGTGCAAATACATTTCTAAGTACAAAGTGAAAAGAGAATTCAGTGAGGTAGCCCCTTGTGTGAGGATTGCATTTGACAAGCGAGCAGCATTCCTTCCAGCAGCTGGGGTGTGGGAAAGGCCTCAGAAGAAAGACAAGAAGCCCTCAGTCCTGAGAACAATGAGGAAAATGATGGTATCAGATGGTATTGAAAATGCAAAACCTTGGAAATGCTAAAAATGACAAAAAACAGAACAAAAGCAAACAAAATACATGACCAAAAATGCACAATTATTCAAAGGCTCAAATTACAAATTTACTGAAAGATAACATGCCAAAATCACCCTTTCAACAGACTTAGATGGCATTATTAATATTCTTACCTACTGAAATACTTGGGCCCAGAGATGTAATTCAATAATAATCAAATTATTTTTATTTTGATTTAACTGAGGAATAGTATGTAAGAACTTTATACGGATTTTAAAGAATCAAAACAGATCAACAATGTTGAGGAAACTGAAAATTTAGAAAACTACAAATTATATCCTCAGCTCATATCACACCCCACATATTGTATTTTATTAGAAAATGCCCAATATATAATGTATTATGCTGAATAGATTGTAGAACTATAAGGGTAATAGATTTCTCACCAGTAAATATGAACTAAAGAGTTGAATGCAAACGATTAAGCTATAGGAATCAGAAGAAAAGCCAGGTGGAATTTGTCATGGAATAGACAAATCTTTTCTACATAAAGCAATGGGATAAATCACAAAGAGAATTTCAGATGCATTTGGACTGCAAGCGAAGTTAACATGTTTAATAGAAAAGCAAAACTCCAATCTGGAAAGTATTTGAATCAAAAAACAAAACTTGAAAACCTTGGTTCTGCTTCTCCTGCCCTTCTCTCTCCCCTCTCCCCTCCCCTCCCCTCCCCTCCCCTCCCCTCCCCTCCCCTCCCCTCCCCTCCCCTCCCCTCCCCTCCCCTCCCCTCTCCTCTTCTCTCCTCTCCTCTCCTTTCCCCTCCTCCTCCCCTCCTCCCCTCTGCCCCTCCTCTCTTCTCCTCTCCTCCCTTTCTTTTTCTCTTTTTTCTCCCCTCCTCCAATCTTGTCACTTTTCTTCTCTCTTCTCCTCTCTCATTTTCTTCCCTCCCCTCCATTTCCCTTCCCCTGTCTCTCTCCTCCCCACTCTCTTTTCATCTTTCTTCTCTGTTCTCTCCTTTTGCTTTTTCCCTCCCTTCCTCCCTTCTACTTTCTCTCCTCCTTCCCATGTCATATTGGATCTCATTCTTAGGTAAAATTTGAATATACAATAAGTATTGAAGGGAAACAACTATTGTTGTTTTAAATATTAGCAAAGAGTTATTCATCTCCAAAAACAAACTGATATTTCTTTGTGCTAGTTATAATTTTGTAAATGGCGGGGGAGGGAGGAGTGATTTTTACTAGCCATCTCCTAAGAGAATTGGAAATCTGGAGTAGCTAAAGTAGAACTGAATTCTAATGCTAAATTGTGAAGTGACAGTGCTACCCTTGAGTCTAGATGGAAATTGTCATTATTTCTGTCCCATACTTATGTTTTCTTTACAAAAAGCCATGATTACAAGAGAAAAAATAAAGACAGTCTTCAAGGTCAGGTTAACACAGATGTTATCAGCCAGTTGTCAAGTATAAAAATATGTGGATATTATATTAAATTAGTTGAGTACACTAACATTCTCCAAGGTCCAGCCCCTTTTAAGGCCAAACTTTTCATCATTGTACATCTCTTATAATAGGTTGTGATAACTTACTTAAGATTGGGTTTACTCTGGATTAGTTTTGCACCTGAGAAATGTTTATTAAAGAGGCACTGTTTTATGAGGAGAATACTCCCAGTGCTTCGTGGCATCCTGTAAGCTAATTTATCTCCAAGGTCACAACCCATTGGAGGGGAATGTACAAAGAAGTGTCTGATAATGAGTGCTTGATGGAAGTAATGATGATTTCCAGTTGCCAATTTGATTATTCCTCATGAATTTAACCTTAAAGCGACTACAGTTTGCTTAGTGCCTAAATATCTGATGAACAATAGCAGTCCAAAGTGTCCATTTGCCAAGGGCCTTTGTTTAAATTACTGTTCAACTCTTGTGTGCAAGAGATGTATACGTGACATGTGCTTGTAAATGTGTATGCATGATATGTCCATGTATGTGTGGAAACGTGAACATGAATAATGTGTGTATATGTGTGTGTGCATCTGAGTGTCTGTGTGTGGGCACACACATGTGTATATGTAGAGGTCAGATGACAACCTTGGGTGTCTGTCCTTGCCTTTCACATTGTTTGAGACAGGCTTTTGTTGTTTCTCTACAGTATAGGCCAGGACAGTGGGCCCATGTGTTAACTGACTACATTAGCATCCTCTTAGGTCAAGTCCCTTTTAAGACAAAACTTTTCCTGTTCAGCTTTTGCCTTTGCTTCTCATCTCCTTGTAGGAGCAATGAAATTACAGCTCAGACTACCATGTCCAGAATTACCTAGGCTGTGGGAATTTGAACCCAGATCTTCATGCTTGTGAAACAAGCAATTTTCCCATCTAGCCATCTCTGCAGCCTGCCAAGGCTGCCTTATAACTTTAATGTTTTAAACATGGATGCCAATGTAAACACATACACTTTCTAAACCTGTGTGGCAGGCAGAATTTTAAGATACTCTTTATCAAATCAACCCTCATAGAATTGCCTTGAGAGTGACCAGAAACTTGGGTTTGGTTCTAATCACCATGATGTGCTCAAAAGAATGGGGCATCACAATGTCTGTCTTAGTAATTAGGAAAAAAACCTTTCCTAACCTTGAAGAATCAAGTGTCTTGACTTGGGAGGACTGGTCAAGGGGCCATGATGATAAGAAACTATACTGTGCCTGCTGGTTGATGGCCAGCAAGAAAGACTGAATTTCATTATCAATGAATGACCTTGGAAGATGACCTTGATCTAGATAGAATTGCAACCTGAATGATGATTAGATTGCAGTTTTATGATATGCTGAGCAGAAACCCCTGTGGACTGTGCTTGCATTTCTGATCTGCAGGAATTGTGAGGTGAATGTAAGTAGGACTTCCAAAGTCCCATGTAATGACAGCAATGAAAAACTAGTCAAAATACCCCCACAAAAGTGCTACAGGCTCTTCTTACATACACGAGGTGTTTCATACACAGAGATGCAGTGAAGAGCTCATGTTAACAGAATTTATAGAGGCCTTTATCATTTTGTATCCAATGACAAGGACTGCAGAAAGTCAGTCCTAGCAATAGTTGTTGGGGAGGCAGGTATCCCATGGTCAAGGCTTCACATCATATTAAATTTTACTTTCTTAATTATTGTCCCAGGTTAACCTTACTGCTCTGGATGAGTTAAATGATTAAAGGTATGTTTTCAACAAGGTGATACCTTTTAAGTGGAAATGTCAATTAAATCATATATTAGCTGATAAATCTTATAGTTAGTCTCATCATTCTGAAAAACTTCTTTGTTAGCTACTTTCCCCATTGCTGTGAACAAGTACTTGTTAAAAACAAACTGAAAGTAATAGTAGTAGTAGTTTATTTTTGGGTTAGGGCTTAAGGGGATACAGTCCATGATGGCAGGGAGGGTATGGCTGTAGAAGGATGGGTCACCTGCTTGCTCATGGTTTAAAGGAGCAGCAATCAGCAAGAGGTCGACTGAAAGTCATGTTGAGCTATTGCCCTTAACGTCTACCAGTAGTGACATAGAGGTAAGCCCTGACTCTCAAAAGTCTACAACCTCCCAAAGAGTTACACCATCAGAAACCAGGTGTTAGAACATGTAAGCCTATGGGGAATGTTTCATTTTGAAACTGTAATCCTTTTTCTGTAAGAGCTTTGTTCTTGAGAAACTCATCTAATAAGTTGGCTCTTTATGCCGATTCTTTGATGCTTTTTGCCACTTCCAGTCTTCTCAGTCCTACCACCAGCAATACTTTGACGCAAGCTATGTAGTCTCTTGTCTTGGTGGCTAAAGAGATCTCTGATACCCTGATAACCTATTCTGAACACAATAGAGTGGGGCAGTTAAACTGGAATCTAGATTTTTTTCTAAGTTGCTTTTCAAAGTTAAAAAAAGAGAAAGATACAGTCCCATACAACCTGTAAGAGACAGGTGTCAGCTGAGAACCCCCAAGACAAAGTTCTAAGCACAAAAGAGATTTATTTATCCCAGAGGGACGAGGGACAGAGGGCATGGATAAGGGACAGAGACAGGGGCAGAGGAAGAAGAAAGAGGGGAAGGGAACATGAGAGGGGAAAAGGGTATTTTTCTGGGATGTGTGTGACAAAGGACTGCCTGGATAGAGGGGGGACAAGTATGGCACATAGGAAAATGGTGGTCTATAAAGAAAAAGGGAGAAACCCCATGTTAAGATGAGGTGTTTAAGTTTAACTGGACAGTTTAATTAGGTGAGGTAAAGGGGCTTTTGATTGCTGGACCTTGGTAGTCCCCAGGAGAAGAAAATGACCAAATAAGGAAATAGACCTTGGTGGCCAGCTTTAGGATTCTAATCTAATGGTCTTTAGCAAGATGGAGGGAATTGGGGAGAAAGACAAGGCCTGCCCGAGCCATGCCCATCACATACCATGCTTGAGCTGGCACTAGTCCACTTGCAGCCTCTCTGCTCGGCTCTCATGCTGTCTCTTTGCCTCTTCTATTATTTCAGACAGGATGTTAGTGATTGCTAAATACCATATGAACATAAAATTCTCTTCCCAAACATTAATGTGGCAAGTATTCTCAGCTCTGTCACATCATTATCTTTAAAATGACCCCTTCAGGCTAAACCTTCTCTTCTCACTCTTTCCCACTCTTTCATTTCCTATGTTGATTATAGATTTATTTCTTAATATGCTACATATTGTATTCATATTGTATGCTCTCTGTCTCCTTTTCCAGGAAAACTAAAATCATACATTTGACTCAGGATTTTTCACTACATTTTTTGCAAAAATGATGGTGCTTCAGCTTTAGTAGTAATTACTTTGAATTCTAATTTTAAGGAGTCTAACTAATTCAAAAATGGGCTTGGGCAGTCTTATGACCACCCTTAGAATCATGGACAGGAATTCTGAACTATCTCTCTAGAATTCCAGGTAAGGCAAAGCCTGCTCCTGACACATACATGTAACATTGGCCAGATTCTGTCTTCTAATTACCCAGGTGAAGTAGTTTCTAACTCACACTATTTGATATTTCCTATGTGTTAATTTTAGAAGAAAATGTGCTCTTGTCGAGTCTTATTAAAGAAAATTGGGGCTCTCAAAGGGAGAGTGAACTTTGTGTACTTGTGAAATATTGCTCCACAGTTTGTTTTGCTGCCCCTGGTTTTCTAAGCAGTTCTGCATCCTCTGTAGCTTCCATTGTGGAAACTGTGTTTCATAATGGACTCCTGATCAGCATGGCTATTCTAATGGAGGAATCCCAGAGGAGACCGTGTATCAGATGTGAAGTATCCCCTCAGATTCCCTGGTGGTCATGGGAAGCAGGAGAAATTCTTGATGTGTGAAGTGACTGTCACCGTTGTCAGAGCACTGTTGTGTGGGAAATGAACCACAGCCAGAATCGAAGGCTGCTTCTTCCAACACACTAGATATTAATGTGCGACAACCAGTGGACGATATTTCTAATCAAACCTTCATGTTTAAATGCCTAGAGAACTTGTTTCAACCTACATGCCTGGGGTGGCAAATTTTTGGTGCACTTGAATACAGGAATAAACAAGAAACTAAAGACTTTTTCAAAGTGTCTAGACTGAATTCTTTCTTGGAAATACGAACCTCTCTATAATCCAAGTTGCGTTTCAGAGCAGAGTCACCATAATGATAGCTCCATCTTTTGCTCTAAAGAATTAATTTTAAGCTATGCATACTTTTTCTTAAAGGGCTTCTGCAGCCTAAATTAAATCACTTAAAGCCTGAATAAAGTGATATTAAAGTTAAACTGAGTTCCAGGAGAGCGAAGCGCTTTGGAGGTGAGCTGAAATTCCTTTCCCGCTCTTCAGCCTTAAATCAGACTGGAGTGTTAAGGTGTGGTGATGATCTAGGGCACTGTGTCATTTTTCATGCCAGGAAGCATACTTTACAATTCCCGAATTAGAGAACAGCCATTCCCCCAATTATTATTTTAACTACGTAGTCACTCTCAGTTTAGATTTAGGTCAGGCACCCACAGTCCTCCACGATCCGAGGAATGAATACCACAAGCCTCAGCGCAACACATTCTCATCAAATCCTCACCCAGAAACGCATTCCAGGACATTCAGAAAATTAAAAAAAAAAAAAAAGAAAAAAAAGGATTTTGATTATTGCCTAATACGGGGAATTACGGGGAATTGGGTGTACTTATCTTTGTAAGTAGCACTGAAATACAAGTGGGTCAGATATGGCGAAATAGCCCCACTCAGTCTCAATATGAGTTGCAAAAATCAAATATTCAGGCATGAAAAGCCCCCAACTTCTTAAGCTGTTTTCAAGCTTCATCCTGTTTTCTGCAATAACTAAAGGAAAGCCACAGAAGCTTCAGCCATTTGCATCTGAGGAAGAGATGTTTTGCCTTGGTGATATAGTTAATGAGTCTAAAAATATTCAGTATAATAATTCTGTCAAAGCCCCCACAGTCTCCTCAATGAGCGGAAGCCTGCAGGATTCCGATGGGGAGCCAAGTAATGAGCTCTCAGCATCCGCTCCCACACCGTCCAGGCGAAATATACTCAGGCCTCAATGGTTCCGCATCATTAGCAACATGAAACAAAGACACATGCTTGACTTTAATAAGCGACTAAAGTTGCTGGCTTACTAGTCTGCTACCTCACGTAAACTCTCTTTCAGGATTTCAAAACAGCTCCTTGCAAAGAGAAGCAGGGAGGGCTTTGCAGACAGAGTTTGGTTTAATTTAATGTGGCAAATGATTGAACAGAATGGGGCGGGGTGGTGGAGGGGGGGGGGTTGAGGACACAGGAAGTGATGAGTTTCTGACATCAAGTCTCCTGGGCTCACTGCAGACTGCAGTTTCGCTGTTGGAGACGACGGTTACGGTGGGCTGCCGTGATCAGGGCTGCGGGCACATGTGACTGAGGTTTAGTGGGTAGGCTTGCAAGACAGGAAGTGAACAAGCTTATTTCCCACTGGGAAAGGTTCAGACATGATTAACTTGGGCATGACCAAATAGGTCAATAATATGACAATGAATTTCTATCACTATAATTAAGTGGGGAAATTTGTGCGATTTGTTCTTCATGTTCTGCACATTCCAATGATGCATCAGCGTGGATTCATTTAGTCTCTTTCATTAGATGAAATCACAGAGCTACAGTTTAAGTTGGTGAGGGCTCAATTTGAATACTTAAAAGTTATTTCTGCAAACCAACATTGTACTCTGTACTGTATTTTCTGCACAGGCTTTTTCAGAGCAGCACTGGGGGAGTGATCTGAAATCTGCCACACTGTGCATACTAATTGCTTCAAGGGTGATATTCTCATTCAATTTCGGATTCCACTAATATCCATCATCAGGAAAAATGAAGACTTATCACACAGAATGAATTAGTAAAAATAAATGCATCATGTTGAAATATTTGGATCCAATCTTTAGTTAAATATAATTTGTCAGTTAGTAAAATATTTCTACCTTTTTTTTTTCTCAAAAAGAAAAAGTTCTAAATATAACTCTCAAGTGCTAGCCTTGGGAGAGAACTCTTATCCACATAGCTTACAATCTGCATCATTTCATAGTATTATCTTGGAAATTTTTCTTTTTCTCTTTGTGTGTGTGTGTTTCTGTATTTGTAAGTATACGTAGGCCAGGGGCCAATTGTAGATATGGTTTATTCCTTAGAATGCTTTCCACTTTGGCTGAGAACTTGCTCATTAGGCTAGAGTAGCTGATCCCCAGCCCAGGATCCACCTGTATCCACTTCTGCACTGGGTACTGGAGTTCCAAGTACATACAAACACATCCTTTGTTGATTCTTCTTTCCATGGGTGCAGGTCTTCGTGGTCTATGACAAATACTTTACTGATTATCTCCCTATCTTCCACAAGTGAATTCTTAACGTTAATTTAAAAGGAGAGGGACTGACTGCTGGCTTTACGTAACTGAATGCTGGAATCCAAATATTATTTTCAATTGCTGTCTAATCTCCAATGTTTTGGGGTTTGGTTATCATCATGATCATCTTTATTGTTCCATCATGTGGCTTATTTGTTCCTATAATGCTGCAATTACATATTTTGTAAGTAGGGCTTTAAGAAACATAAGCAAAAATGAAAGAAAATGTCAGAGATGACATTGAAATCATTAATTAATATCATTTGGTTATAGTTACGCAGAAGTCTTGTCTAAAATTTAACTACTGCTCTACGTGGCAGTTGAGATGAACTTATAAGGGAATTGTGCTCCCTTCAGGCTAGAGTCATCTGGAAAGAGGGAACCTCAAGTGACAAAATGCCTCCATCAGATGACCTGTTGGCCATTCTCTGATGCATTTTCTTGATTAATGATTGATGTTGAAGGCTCGGATCCACTGTGCTTGGTACCTCTCCTGGGTAGGTGGTCCTGGATGATCTAAGAATCTGGGCTGATCAAGCAGTGAGCCAGCCACTACGTAGAAGCCTCTGCCTCAATTTCTGCCTACAGGTTCCCGCCTCGAGATCCTGACTTGGGATCTCTCAGTGATGGATTGTTATTGGAACATGGAAGCTAAATAAATCCTTTCCTCCAAAACTTGGTTTTGCTCCAGTTCTTTATCACAACTACGGAGAACAAAGCAGGAAAGGAATTAAGGTAAAATTGGCCACATTTAGTTTTGGTGAACCATGTACTATTTCAGGGAATAGGTCTGTTGTGTTTTCCCCTGCTATGATCTAGGGAAAATCATATCTGACTGCTTTCTTTGAAATTTAGTTCCATACTGTCTAGTTTTCAGTTACTTTTGGTTTTGAAAGACAAAATTAACTTCTCTGTATGGGACTTTGGTATTTCTGCCACCTGTACCCAAGCTGCTTCTTCTCAATAACTGACATGGTCCTTCTCTGCTGTGGGTGTGTGAGAACATGGCAATGCTTTGCTGGGTCTGGGTGCTATCAATCTTCTCAGAACGTCTGAGGTCCCATCACCATTTTCTTAGTGTGTGGTCAAACTATTTGTTGAAGTAGATTGGCAGAGAAATCAAACTTTACTGTTTCATGACTTTATTTATCTTTGGTTTTCTCCTCTTAAGGTGGTGGATCATATGGAAGTCCATGTGCTATCTATCATGACACAGAAGCAGGTACAGTGGACAATCACATGGAACATTTCATTTATTTAATGCATGTCATTTTATAATAAGATAGCTATGCTGGCACCCATAATTCTATAACAAAAGGCTATGGCTCATTTTTACATTACAGTTCAAATTATAATAGCCACTCCTATTTAGACATGCTTATCTACACCAAGGTCACCTTTTATAAGAAGGTGTGATTTATTTTTAGGGAATGTATATTTGTAGCAATGGCATTCTAGAGTAGCAGAAGGAAGAGTAATGAAAACAAGCTCCTGTATGGAATCTTACACAACAGCTCTCCCCAGACTCTAGATACCAACATCCCCAAACAATCCTAAGAGAATCCACCAAGGGCAGCAGCTGAACGTCCATGACAACAGCAAGCTTTGCAGTATTTTGGTTCTCCTGTCTCCAGCTTCTCATAAACCTAGAAGACTGACAAGCCTCCAAAACAGAATTCTGAGAATCAGTTTTTAGCAAACAATGGATACAGTGCAGTGTACTTGGAGATCTTCAAAGAGAAGATGCACTCTCAAATATTGAAAGTCAAGACTATTGCTCCCCAGTGTTGCAAAATCTATAAAAGGAGGAGACATGCTTTTAACTCCTATGTGTGGCATCCAAGCTATTGTGACTGTCAGAATTCATATGAGGCATTTCTTGAACTGCCACCTAGACACTTGATGACATCGTTTAAGTCAGGGTTCTCTTAACTGAGCAACCACCTTTCCTTATCTGGTGTTCCAAAGTTCTCTGTCTCCATGAATGTTTTGTAGTCAGCCATGTAAAAGACTGTAGCCACATGAAAAGCCAGAATAGTGTTTAGCATTATGTTGAGATAATAAAAAGACTTTAGGAAAATGATACAGAAGGGCATAAAAGCAATTAGGGGTTATTGTCATGTTTTTAGTTCACAAGGATGGCCTTACTTAAGAAATATAATAATAATAATAATCCATTCCTTTTAAATGCAGATGGCACTTGTGTTTACAGTATCTGTGATTGGATTTTTCACATGGTTCTGAAAATCTAAAATGACTAGCATGTATGTGAATCTCTTTCTATTTCAATGTTTGTGTGTAAGTCTCTACTTCTCCATTCTTACAATATTTTTGTCCTGTAGTTATAAAAAAAATACAACCTTATTCTGACTTATAGGGTCATAGGACTATTTTCTCATTTGCTAGCTAAAACATTTCTAAGTGAATTAATTGAAGGCATTGTAGATTGTCTTTTTTGGTAAACCTATTTTTCTGTCTAAGCATACATATATGGTATATGTGCAGCTGTGTATGCATGTTCACATATATTCCAGCATGCATGTCTGTGAATGTGTGCACCTATCCATATGCACATGTGCATGTGTCTGCCAGAGAGTAATAATAGGTGATGTCCTCCTTCAATCTCTACCTTATATATAGATGTAGGATATCATGTTGATCCAGGCGTTCGCAGATTAGCTAGCCATCTTGCACAGGGATTCTTTGCCCTTACCTTTCCAGCCTACAGATTATAGGTAAGCTGCCCTGTCCTCTCTGCCTTTATAATGGTACTAAAGTTCAAACTCTACTCCTAATGCTTGACCATTGAGTGCTTGACCCACAGTATCACCTCTTCAGTCCTATACTGGCTTTTCTAAAAGTAAAACAGGACTATGTACTGTTACTATTTAAAAACCACGAGTGCCTCTGTGCTGTTGTATGTCAGAACTCTAGGACATCTTAAAATAGATGCCTTCAGTGTACATCTTACATGGCAGTGGGAATTGACACTTCATGTTTATGAAGTCCTACTGCATATCAAGCAAGGTGGAAATGAAGTTTTTACTATTTCTCCTGTGGGACTGATTCCAAGAAGTCACAAAAGTCACTGCCACCTGGAGGCTCATCACAGGTGCTCCAGTTTAAGTGACACAACATAGAAATACAGCACTGCCTCAGACACAGAAATCTAAGCACAGATAGCACTATTGGAAGAACACATTCAACGTATTGTAATTTTCGCCTACTTTGCATATTCTGAGCTGGTCCTAAACCCCCGACATTCACTTGTGTTTTGAATCTTTTTTTTTTTTTTCTAATTATTTCTTTTCTCTTGGATATATTTTCTTATTCTGCTACTTTCAGCTCCATATCTAAATATTTTAAGACTATGCCTCTATTAAAATACCACAAAATGCTACTTCTTGGACTGCTGGTCTGTGGTAAACACATCACTCGCCTTTCAATTTTTTTTTCAACCATAACCTTTGGCATGTCCTAGCACGGGGGTACAAGTGAACACAGGGCTTCCACTCTTAACCAACACAGTTGATGCCAAGTCACAAAGAGAAAATCAGCTTTTTCCAGTGGAGTGTACCTGAGTATACCAACCACACTCCAGGGCAAGCCCCACACCCAACAGTAGTTGGCCAACAAAAAGAAAACTCATTGGTATATTTTCTAGAATTCTTGTTTTGTTTTTGTCTTATTAGTCTTTTGCCTGTTTATTTTGTGGTTTTGTTTGTCTTTTGATTTTTAGTTTTTGTGATATGTGTACACACATACACACAGTTGGAGCAAAGAATGAGCAAAATATATCTTATGAAAAAATTTAAAAAATACCCTCCCAGAAAAAAAGTTAAAGTTGTTTATGAAGGGAAGAAATTCTTAATTTGGACATGGGAGTCCAGGTAATGCCACAAATAAACAAACCATACAAAGACTTGTTCAGGTATAGAGGTCTCACTTATAGGAATGCCTTGCACAGCATTTATGAGGTTAGCCCTTTCTAAGGACTGTGCCAATGAATGTGCTTCTGTTTAGAAAATGGTGGTGAGAACATGTCAAAGAAAAGTTAACAGTAGTCACTGAATATAGGTAGTTGTAGATGTAAGGCAATGAGATAACAAACATGGACGGATGCTGTGAAACTACTCTGTGGTTTGAAGAGTTAAAATATCTGTTTGTAATTCTGAGACAGGAGGTCACGCATCCTAGAGTAACTCAGACTTGGCATGTGGATAAGGTTGAAAACACACATCGGATGCTCCTGCCTTTATTTCCAAGTGCCAGGATTACAGATGTGCACCATCACACAATTTTATGAGGTGCTGGGGATAGGACTGGGGCCTTCATGCATGCTGGGCAAGCACTCAACCAACTGAGCTACATCTGTGCATCTGTA
This sequence comes from Arvicanthis niloticus, assembly GCF_011762505.2. Taxonomy (NCBI): domain Eukaryota; kingdom Metazoa; phylum Chordata; class Mammalia; order Rodentia; family Muridae; genus Arvicanthis; species Arvicanthis niloticus. The sequence goes on along the minus strand of NC_047671.1, from coordinate 64,652,862 downwards.
ACTGAAATTTTAAAAGAGATTCTAGCATTGATTATCTGGTTCCTAAAACATGAGAATATCATTTGATGAACATGCCAAATGAAGACTGTAGAGTTAATGCTATAAATGGGTGTGTGATATCAATCTGTTATGGTGACAAAACTGCTTTAGATAATTACATCATAAGGAGTGTCTTTAGTTTGGCTCATTGTTTCATAGGTTTTGTCCATGGTTGGTTGGCCTTGATGTGTTTATGCTCCAGGGAAGAGGCATCAGCTCATGGCAGCTCATGTCAGGATGTGAAGTAGAGGAAGCTCCTAACATTACAGTACAATGAGGCATTTAATGAAGACAGGAAACTATCACCCACAATTCCCTTTGAAGGCATGTTTCCACTAAGGTCCACTAAGATCTTGCAAGGCGTCCGCTTTCTTTTAACAATGCCATTGGTTAAGACTCAAGTTTTCAATACTAGGGAAGCCCTTGGGGATAATTATCCAAATGACAGCATCAATCTTGTCTTAAAATGTGATATACAATGAATAGCACTGAAGATCTTATATAAAGGAAGAGTAGCAAATGTCTTATTTACCACTGCATTGTTTTCTCTGAAAGTTATTAGCATCTAAATGCTTGCTCTGATATTCTTGTTATAGGCACACTGAAATTCTAGCAGGCATCTTTACAGAGTACCAAGTTGAACCTGGCGAACCAGTACTCTGCCAGAAAGATGGAGAGCATCAAGCCTACAACAGAGAACCTTGCTTGGGATTTTGGCTTTGCCAAAGAATACCTGGGTGAGGTTGTCTCTATCACTGTATAGTGATATACACTAAGTTAATCAATTTCCCTAAAGAAGCTCAAGAGTAAGTGGTGAATGTTAACTCCAATTTTAGCATTTACAAAACTAAATAGTATAACTAAGTGTTTGGATCCCTCTCCCTCCTCTCCCTCCTCTCCCTCCTCTCCCCCTCTCCCCCTCCACTCCCCCTCTCCCCCTCCTCTCCCTCCTCTCCCTACTCTCCCATACTCTCCCCTCCTCTCCCCTCCTCTCCCCCTCTCCTCCTCCTCTCCCTCCTCTCCCTCCTCTCCCTCCTCTCCCCTCCTTTCCCCCTCTCCCCCTCCTCTCCCTCCTCTCCCCCTCTCTCCCTCCACTCCCCCTCTCCCCTCCTCTCCCTCCTCTCCCTCCTCCCCCTCTCCCCCTTCCCCCTCTCCCCCTTCCCCCTCTCCCCCTTGCCCCCTCTCCCCCTCTCCCCCTTCCCCCTCTTCCCCTCTCCCTCTCTCTTTCTCCCCCTCTCCCCTCTCCCTCTCCCTTTCTTTCTCCTTCTCCCTTTCTCCTTTTCTTCTTCTTCCTCCTCCTCCTCCCCCTCCTCCTCCTCCTCATCCTTCTTCTTCTTCTTCTTCTTCTTCTTCTTCTTCTTCTTCTTCTTCTTCTTCTTCTTCTTCTTCTTCTTCTTCTTCTTCTTCTTCTTCCTCTCTCTCTCTCTCTCTCTCTCTCTCTCTCTCTCTCTCTCTCTCTCTCTCTCTAAATCTACTTAAGTGTGGACGGTGAAAGGATAGCTTGGTTCTTGGTTAGGCACAGGTCTTGAACCCCGGACCCTGATGGGACAATGGTAGGTATTCAGCAACACCCCCAGAACCCAGGGCCCTGACACACAGTCTAAGACCTCCATTTGATCTTCACTGTTCAGCCACGTAGGGCAATGCCCCTACCAGCCCCTCCACAGGTAGAGGGCATGGCTACAAGTCTCAGGGCCTCTAGAGATTTCCATATTAATGAGATACCTAAAGGCCAGAGGGTGTAGCCAATTACATATTCCTTTCCCAGACCCTCCTCCCTCCTCCCTCCCTATTTAAGTCAGGTCTGCCTGACCTAAGGGGGTGCATACAGATCAACTACCATGCACTATGAAAATAAAGCCATTCGGAACCAGGGACTCCCTCATGTCATTGGGGCCTGCTGTGGAGAACTGTGGAGGGGCCCTCCGAGTATTGAGCCATTGTCTAATCTCCCATGGAGAGCTTCTCTGCGTTCTGCAGTAGAGGCCCTCCTCTTCAAGCAAGCTAGCCCGGCCTCCAAGTCGGCCTCCCAGCAGAGTCTGGGAGCCCCAGAACATAGGCTACCAGCCTGCAGGTCCACTTAAAGAGCTCTGTGCCCCCCCCACCCTACACACCCCAGGAACTTCAGACTGAGTGAGAACTCCCCAGCTGGGCGGGGCCCCTGCAGTGCCCACCTGGTGCTGCACGCAGAGTGAACTCAGTCGAGATTTCCAGTCTCTTCGGAGCCGTGGGAATCACAACCACCCAACAAAATTAAAAAATCCACGCCCATGCCCACTCCCATGTGTCGAGCTAATCATTCCCCACACCTGAGCAATAATATTGGCAAGGAAACTGTTATAATCAAGTACTAATAATCAAGTACTTCAGCAAGTGTATACTTTTAAGAATTTTAAAAGCAAATTCCATGATTTATTAACACTTATCTCACACAATAACTGAGTCTTTTCAAGTTGTTTCAGTACAGCTCAGTACAACTATTGAAATCATGTGGCCTAAGACAGCTCACTGGAAGGTCAAATACAGTCACATTCATGTTTGGGATCATAATTAAGGGGATTGAAGTTTGAATCAGAATTTTCTAGATCAATCTGCCTTTAAACATACAAAAGTTTTTAATGAATTATTTATATTACCTATATTTATATATGCAAACAAAGGAAATGCATTTCTTAGCTGCTTGAAGTCTAAATTTACCTAAATTTTGTCTAAAATGGTGAAACACAATATTACATGGAATCATTATGGAAGATTAAGTAATATATTTTTGTGAATTATACTTAAACGGCTCTGAATTGTTGCAGAGATTGGTTAATACTAGACTACACTAAAATATAGTAAGTCACTAAAAAGTTAAGACCTATGATGTAGATTTCATTTCTGTAGCCTTTCTGAGTCTTCGGAACTCACAGCATACAGTAGACGTTTAATGGCAATCGCTCAGTGAGAACGTGGAATTAGTGGACACCTAGTCTACCCATTCTGTGGAGAACCTGAAGATAACTGTTACTCTAAGTTATGTTCCTAACACTGGAGTCTAACTCTCATGAAAATCTGTGCCAAGATCTGGATAAACTGATAAACTTCATCTCAGTTGTTAAGTTCCTTATTTGTATGGATTCTCAGATATCATAATAAAACAATTCAGTTATATGTAGTTATAGATAGCTAAAATAGTCACATTGTCTGATGTCTTCTGACAAAAATTCATAGATGACTAACAAACAGCTCGTGAGTGTCTTAGCTCTAGCATGTAAGTCTCAAGAACTCCACTGAAAAGCCTACAGATTCATAGAAAACATTAGCTGGTGGTCACGGGCATAGAATAAATGTTTAGGAGAAGCTGAATCAGGAGGACTAGGAGTGAGTTTTACCTTAGTTTCAAAGAAGTGAGTGATTTTTAAAACTATTTAAATATCTTCTGTTTGAATCTCAGTGTAAAATTCCTTAGTTACTTTTTAAAAATCCTGGACACATTAGTAATTTTTCAAAGGATATACAGCTAAGAATATTCACAGCTGTGACAGAGATATATGATCCCATACTTTACTTTAGGGTCAGTTTTAAATTCTGGGTCTTTGTAGCCAGAACTCGTCTATTGAGGACAAGTTTTGCATATGTCACTGTTTGGCTCTAATAAGAGAAGAACACACAGACGCTTATTAAAAATGAAAAACTTTTCTGCAACAAGGCTACTTATGTATAAAAAGGGGAATAGTCATTTCAGAATCTAGTGGTGGAGCATAACACTTAAAGTGTTTTAGAAGAAGCTAGGCAGGCTGCTACACACCTGTAACCCCAACTTTGAGGAGCTGAGGCAGACAAGTCATTGTTTGTTAAAGGCCAGCCTAGATTATTTTCATAAATATCAGGGCATTTTGAGACCAAGTCTCAAAAACAAAATAACAAAAATAAAATTGTTTTTGTATAACAAAATCATAAAGAAAAATCTAAAGCTCAATGTTAAATGAAGCAGTTCCCTCGTCAGTGAGCTGGACTACTTCAATACTCAGAATGTGGATTTTTTTTTAATCCAGTAAAATTATAAGGATAGAAATGCCTGGCAAAACTCATAATCTGGCTTCCTCTCCATACATATGCTATATGTATATATAGTTCAAGTCTGCTTCCACACTTGTTTGTATGGTTAAATCACTGCATTAGTGTTGAGGTTGTGCTTTTTTTTATATGTATATGTTTTTTGGCAATGTCAAGTGACACATATAATTACTTTGTAAGCATTGTATAATGGCGGAACTGTCTCCTGCCTTTATGCTGTTTTAAATCAACTGTAAAAGTAAAGATGTCGCAACTTCTACTTTAGTTGCTTCGGTCAGCTAAATAATCAGAGCAGAATTGGGAGGGGAAAAAATACAAACAGCCCAATAAAGCAAAAGTGAAGTCGGACCTCAGGGTTGCATTATCCCAGGGCAGATATTAATTGATGTCGTTTCCCAAAGTGTGGTCCTTCCTTTCATAACATCTGTGTTTATAGTTTTCACTGATATGTCACAAAATGAAAACCTATGATTTGAGGTTTGATTTTAATATATCTAAACTGTAGTCTCTCTCTCTCTCTCTCTCTCTCTCTCTCTCTCTCTCTGTGTGTGTGTGTGTGTGTGTGTGTGTGTGTGTGTGTGTATAGGACTACATACTTCCCAACTAAAGCCTCTAACTTGTATATCTTTAAAGACATTAAAATGCTCTTTATGGATAAAAGTTTGTCTTCTTAATCCATCTGCCAGGAAGTTTTTTTTTTTTTTTTTTTTTTTTTTTTTTTTTTTTAAATTTTTTTTCTTTCTGGACAAATACTGCTTAGGGCCTTCAAGTGTTTGTTCATCTGTGAAATGAAAAGAGGTACTTCCAAACTGAAATGCCCTAATCTTCACGTCTCCTTGTAAACTCAAAAAATCTTTCTACAAGTTTTACATCAAGCAGCAAATACCATGAGCTTCAAATGTGCTCTTGGCTTCCTTAGGGCTGGGACTGAACTCAGGGCCTTGTACCCATTGGGTGAGCAACTGTGTCACTCAGTTGCATCCCCAGCCCTCAGCTCTCTGCATGGCCATCTGGTGAAAGCCTAGTTTTAAAAGAGGTCACGCCCTCCTTTAGTTTTACACCTCTTTGAGGGTCTCGAAGAAAAGTGCTTGCTCTAGATACTCCTTGTGAACTTGTGGTTCTGTTAATAGAAAAGTGATGTTTGCAGTCCCTAATGTAAAAGGACAAGTCTGAAGATGGGTTTTTCTAAGATCAGTAAGTCGATGATACATCATCAGCTGATTTCTGTTGATTGAGAAGAAATAATGATGGGGACCAAATTAAACTTAGGTCATTGGCACAGTCTCTAACCAAAAGACCAGCTTCCTTACAGCTGGGGAAATGCTGATGCTGAGGCAAGTATGCATAAAGAGAAGGATAAAGATGTAGACAGACCTTGGAAGAAGACAATGAGGCAAAACCTCATGATGCTTTCAGCTAGTAGAATCTAGGGGTGAGGCTGTGGTGGATCTGCGCCATTTCAGTCAGAGGACACATGCTTTTCTGACACATTGATTTTAAAGCTCAAGTCTCCAAAGTGGTAAGATGTTAAATTCTTTATTTTTGAAATTGTCTAGTCTAAAGGTATGTTGCTATAGCAGTCCACAGTTGCGCATAATGTTATGTAAGTATTTTAACTTAATTCTTCAAAAATTGATGTAATATCTATACTCTTATTGTACAATAACTGAGAAGCTTCTAGAAATAGTTTTCACAGAATTCCTCCCTAAACCTCACTTAGAAATCAATCATTATCCAGTATTACTGTACCCCGTAGAACAAAACAATCAGACAAATTAAATCACCATAATGTGATGTTTAAAATTTAAATGTAAAATTTTAATGACATTGGAATAACAATGGGATTTAACAAAACAATGAAAGAAGATGAATATTTGAAAAACCATATCTAACCACAAAGTAAATAGTAATTTTGAGATCCCCAAAAGTTAAAAGGACAGAGTAAAGGCAGGCTCATCTCAGGACAAAACACCATTTCAATGGGCAGCATCCCAGCTTCCTTCACAGCCTCACTGTAAGACTTCTTACAAAATAACACAGTTTGCATTTAAAACTGTTATCAGGTTCTAAGAAAAGTTGAGAAAATAGAAGTTATAAAGAGACAGTGGCTGGAGAGACGGCTCAATTGTTAAGAACGTGAGCTACTCCTCAGATGCCCCAGTTGGTTTTCCAGCGCACGTACTAGGCCTGCAACTCCAGTAACAGAGAATTCAACCCCCTCCTCTTGCCTCTGTTGGCACAGCCCACAAATGCCCACACTCGACCACAGACACACATGTATGCACATGCATACATAAGACAATGATTCTTTTTTAAAAAAGATATAAATCAACAGTATTCTACTATATGACAAATTTCATATAAAATTTACATCTCCTATAAAGTACACAAAGATACAAAACACACGTGCATTTAATTTAATATGATTTAGACAATGTATATGATTATATGCTCACACATACTTATGTAAGTGCAAAAAATATTATTTTGTGCATTGCCCTAATGTAAAGGTAATTTTCATTTCTTCTGTTAGTTTAGAACTTAATGTTTAAAACATTCATGGCTTTCCCCTGTACACCTCAGTGTGTCTACTGTCACAGTTCATGTTCAGCTCAGCTGTTTTATGATGTCATGTTGGCGAGATGGGTATAGCTTCTGACATTAGTAGAAGCATATTCTCTATGCAAAAATACAGGCAACCAAGGAATGCCGAGAGTGGGAGAAACAGTCTTCCTCAGGGAAGAGCACACCGATTGGTTATCCAATACCAAATGGTTAGCACTGACAACAAGCATATATAGTGAGCCGCTGTTTCAGTGGCTACACATTTGCATTTCTAAGATGGCGCTGGCCGTGTGTCTTCTCCAGATGTAAACAATTATCTGAGCAGTTGCTAGGCAGATAGGCGTGCCTTAGTCACTGCCAATCCCGAGGCATAATACTGGGTGGTGAGCGAACAGCCAATCAGAAGTGAATATGTCACTCTAGACTGTACTTAAGCCGGACCCCTTCCTCAGCTCTCCCCTTCCGCGCCTCTCCGCGTTTCCCATGTGTGTGAGAAAGATTAAAGCCTCGTTTTGCAGTAACTACCTGATCTTTGCGTTTCGTGATTTCTCCGCGAATGCAAGGCTCGAAGGGGGGCGCGTTAGAAGCATACAAGTAACATTACACACCATGAGCAGGTTATGCTTAGGAATGTGTGTGTGCATGTGTGCATGTGCATGTGTATGTATGTGTGCAATAACAAATACTGAAAAAAGATATTGTGAATTTGGTAGAGAGAGGAGAGTGATATATAAGAGTATTCAGAGGGGGAAAATTGAAGGAGAAAATGATGCAATTATATCCTAATCTCAAAAATTAAAGAAATACTTAAAACGTTAATATTTGGACTTACATGTCTTATTGAACTATTTCACAGTGGGCTTGGTCTGTAAATGCTTCTTAGTTCTCAGAACATTCCTCAAGCAGTGCTTGGTAGGTGCTGCCTGGAGAGGAGCTTGCCTTGTACAGCTTAGACAGATGCCCTCAGCACATCTGACAAAAGGGCAGGAAGAGAAGAATTCTTCACAGGGTTATTTTCAGGGAGCACTGAAAAGGCTATAAGAGTAAAACTCAGACCAAATAAAGTATTTGTTGAATTTAAAGTCAATGTTAGTGGAATTAAGCCTTTGGAGGTGGGGGCTGGAGGGACAGTTGAGTAGTTAGGAGCACGGCTGCTCTTGCAGAGGGAGAACCTCGGTTTGCTTCTCCGCACCCACTTGATTGCTCAAACTGATTATAACTCCAGTTCCAGGGAATCTGATGCCCTCTTTTGGCTTCCATGGGCACCACACATATGTAAAGATGCATAAAGAAAAGTCAAAGGGAAACTGTCTTTAAGGCAATAAATACCTAAGTCAAAAATAAAAAAAAAAATAAAACCTATAAAACATGAAAAAACCCAAACCAACCAAAACTCTTTGAAAGAAAGCTGTGTCATTCACTGCAGTTGTTCAGAAAAACAAAACTATGTTCATTGTCCTACACTTTTAAAATATTTTTCAAAAGAATATCTTATTTGGGGAACCAAAGAGCCACATGATCCTGAGCCCTAACTGTGTAGTTGATATTTCAAGTTTGTTGTCATTTGTAATGATTTATTGTCTCGTTCTATGGATGGTCATGAAGGCACACCTGAGATACTGTTGTTTCCGTTTCACAGGGCATAAAATTATTAATCAAGATATTGAAAAACTCAAGCCAACTTGTAACATACACTGTGTGGAAGAGACACCAAGGATTTTCAATGTGAACAGGATGCTTCTTGAGCAGAGCTGGACACCAAAATAATTATAACGCAGTGGCATGCCATACAATTACATCACAAACACAAGCAAGAAGTGAGCCAGGATGCCTTCTGCTGGACCAGTTCGTTTTCACATCTACTCAGTAGCCTCATAGGTTGGGAGTTTGCATAAAAGCTGAGATATTGCATAGAAAGAAGCATGCCAGTGTGTTTTCTGAGATAACACATCCATTGTTAGGGAATAAGGAGAAGGTCTCGTTGATGTACAGATCCACTAGAATGGTCATCAAGAAGGACCTATAATGTGTTTTCTGTATGCAGACCTAGGCTGTGGCTCATGTCTAAAATTTCTAAATACTCATTATTCAGTTGCACAGCTTGGCTTTTCCTGGTTACTAATGCACTGACTCTTCACAATTATTGTGAGATGCTGTGTCAATAACAGTTACAAAACAGATAGATATTTCATAAAAGCATGCCAGAAAAACATCTTGAGAAATAAATGATGAAATAAACAAGGAAAATTGCAAAATTCCACAAAGACAAATGCTCTGATAAGGGTCAGAAACTATTCTGACTTAGTGAGAGCCAAACAGTAAGTACTTTATAGGCGCCTTCTCATAGACACAGGAAAAAAAAAAAACCATATAAAACCACTTGTGAAAGAAATCATCTCACTTTTCCATAAATTCAAGTGGACCTGAATTTATGTGATGCTCACCCTTCAAATAAATGTTTTCTAGTGACATGAAGATTCAGAAAATGCCTCAGCAGCAATAACCGGGATGGACGCTGCGTTGTAATAATTTGGATACACTTGGCTAATGCAGTTATTTGCAATGAGGTTGGCTCGGTGCCCAAAGCACTGAGCAAACAAATACGGCCTGGCAATTGTTTCATGCTTTCCTTCCATGAGAGCCAGAAAGCTCTTGCTGTGCAGTCCGGAGAGGCAGCGGTCAGTGCTGTGGGCTCTGGTCATCAAAACCTCATCAGATCCATATATTTTTCAATAGCCTTTGTTAAATTTACCAATGTGTTTTATATAGAAATGCTGGTGAGGCAGGGATGTTTTTAATCAAATTAGTATGCAACATAAGGCGGCTGTGTATTCAAATGGGTTTTTTAGCAATTTGGTTGTTTTCCTTATAATAACAGGAAAGAACATTTTGATTTTGAAGGTGACAGAGGCAATATTACCAGAATTAAACAATCTGAATTAGCTTTTTCATGAAATGTAATATGTTTTATGCTTTTAGATGGGATGCTCTAGTGCCTTCAGATGAGCTTTCCGCTGTCACAGTCAATGGCCAGGAACAGCATAAGCTCCGGAGGTAGGATTATCCTCAAATTTAATTTTTTTTTCAGAAGAAGCTAATGGCAAATGTTCCTAGCAAACTTCAGGTTCGTCTATGTTATAACTAGAGAACCAAGACAGGATATTAAAAGAACAGATGAGTATAAAATTAGTAAACAAAGTTAGACATTTTTGCTTATTCTATGAAATTAATGCCGAAAATGAATATAATCCCCCAAACCATAAGCAGTATGTTTGTCAGGTAAAACCCGGAAGATTTTGTTTGTCAGCTGAGGTGAATTTGGGACTCGAGCACATGAGAGAGTGACTGAGCAACACGGTGGTTTGTGTAACCTTAAGTTATATAACAGTCATTCCCCGAGTTTATACGACCAAAGCTGATTAAGCTTGCCCAGGGCTTTGTGCCTGTCTTCAGTTTGTATGGATGCGTGTTCGCACAAGCAGCCTTTAGAGTCCATCCATACCCCAGCTAAGCACGAACATTCTCTCTCATATGGATCAGGAGGAAAGAAAAACTTGGAAGTAGACAAATATATCACAAAATCCTCAAAGGAAATTTCAGAATTGTTGAAACAAACACTTCCTACAAAAGCCCCTTCCAGTGTGCGGACTCAGCCTGGGCAGCTGTGAAATTACACGGTACTGTGCTGGGTACCGTGACAGGCATGCCGTGACTCCCGCATTGTTTTAGGAAAGAGGGTCTTACAGGTTCTCAGAGATTAGACCTGCCTACTCACATACAGGGAGAGGAATTGCTGCCAAAAAACGCTTAGTTCACAGTGGTGCTTAAGTCATTCTTCATCTTCACTATGAGGCTCTCTGATTGTTCCTCCTGAGAAGATGTACAGAATTTTCATCCCAAGCGTGCACAGATAGTGCAAAGTAGTTCAGTAGCTGTGAGATCTAGCTTTAAAGGAAATGCAGTCCGCCTAATAGAATAATGGACACATGCACCGTACTGGGGACCACACAGAGAACTCTAAAAATATTAGCAGAAACAGTATGTCTGACTGAAGTGGGCTGCTAGTGTTCTGCATAAAAGGTTTGTGAAGCCGTATGGTGTCTGGACATCCACCTGAGAAGCTCAGCTTTAGTCCATAAGGGAATCCACTGACATAGTCTAAGCACCGTGATGGCTTTGCTCACAGACTTGGTCTGTCATCCCAAACCATCCCCTGTAAGCTACATCACCTGGTCGGTGGGGAAGAACAAGAACGGCCACCATTTCACTATTTCACTGAGGAGGCACACTTGCTACAATGGTTCATTCAAATCTCTCAAGTGTCCATATTTGTTCTTACAGGCAGATTGTAGATTGAAAGCCAACAGAGAGATGCTGTGATATCATTACTCAATTCTTCTTTATGATAAACAAATTGACAATGTGTTTTAAGAAAGGAAATTCACACCCAAATAAGCACTTCTATGGGGTAAGACCAATGCTTAAGGGGAAAAAGTTAAATCTAGTCAATGTTTACTGGCAACACATGAGATGTCAGCAGAGACAGGAAGTAAGTTACGGAGCTTTCTGCCTGCAGAGAGAAAGAAGTTTTGAAAATAAACCCTAAAAGCCAACAACATAAATATACAAAGTAATCCTCAATGCAGTAAAATGGTCAGTGTTTCAAAACACATTTCATATCAAGAATTAAAATTTTTAAATATGATATAATTATAAAATTTATTTTGATTTCTTTAAAATGTTAAGGCCGTATTTCTTTAAAACTACTTTGGGGATACATAGAGTGATAAAGACATAAAGTTCTTTAAATATGACACTAAAACAGGATTTTATCTTAAAGTATGATTTCAGCATACTACTTAAGTTCTAAAACCCTACATATAATGCCGGGATTTCTCCTGTAGAAATAGATTCATTCAAATCTGATATTTTCCTTTTGCATTATATAGAGTTAATTCACATTTTCCATTTTAGCAAAAACACACCCTTTTCCAGTATTATTCCCCACTTGAGCCTTTGTCACTGAAGACTTCGCTTGAAAGAAGTCTAATTTGCGCTTAGCACTTTCAGTCAAACAAAAATGGAACTGGCAGTGTGGCTCAGAAGGTGGAGTGATTGCCTAGCATCACAAGCCCTGGCTTCCAACCCTTGACTGAAACAACAGACAAAAAGCCAGAACAGTTGCACTGCCAGCAACCCCAGCACTTTGGAGAAGCAGACATTTGAGGTAATCCTTGGTTAAGTAGGAATTTGAATACAGGCCCAGGTACAAGAGACATCTCTCCTTAAAAGGAGGGGAGTACAGGGAGAGGGGCTGAGACAGAGAGACAGAGTATTCACTGTGTATTTTTATGTGAAGAAAGTCTGGTTCCCCCCCCCCCATTTTATTGGATATTTTATTTATTTACATTTCAAATGTTAGCCCCTTTCCTGGTTTCCCCTCCAGAAACCCCCTATCCCATCCTCCTTCCCCCTACTTCTATGAGGGTGCTGAAGTCTGCAGTTATTTTACACATTCCACTTCCTGGTTTTGGTATTTCTTTTTCTTTCTTTTTTTTTTTTTTAAATCACTTAACATACAAATCTGTGCCTGCAGGAGTCTCTCCATTTAATGAGGTACTATCCACTCATCATTTTGAATTATTCCTGCTGACAATTCATGAGTACCTACACTGCAAGTACTCAGTGGAGGCCTTTTTATAGAAGTTGAGCCAAAAAATAGATTTCCTGTACACACATTCTTTTGATACTATGTATATTTGAAATGCCAATTTTATTACCCTCTGGCTTCTACCTCATCCACATGGATGAGAAGGGAATGGAAGGGAATAGTTCCCAGCTCTCAGGCAAACTCCTTAAATACTGTATTCCAGGCATGGGGTCTGGCTAAAAACAAGCCATGCTCTCCAATATCACAAACATCCTAGTCAGTTTCTCTGAGATGATTGCCACATGTGAATTGCATCTTGTGACTTGGGCTTGGCCAATGGTCTGCACAGTCAGCTAATAAACATGAATTCATGAGAACAGTGATAGCCTTGTGGTTGGGGCATGGAATTGTTCCTGTACAAAATGAGTTTCACAAGCTGACCTCTGAATGATGAGGGAAACCTGGAAGGTGACAGGATTGGGCAGATTTAGAATTAATTCAGAGATAATTAGTGCAAGAGAGAAGGAATGTGAAGGGAATAGGCTCACAGTGTTTAGAAATTGGACACGATCAAGGCAGACTCATCACTGATGGAATTTAAACTCATAATAATTAAGAAAAACATTAATGATGAATTACGGATCTATTTCTCTAATGTATATCTGTTATCTGCAGCACAATCCAAGTTTTACTAAACAGAAATGAGAGGTTTTCAAGCCACAAACTAAGTTGTCTTTTATGCTAATGTTACAGGATTTTAGTAATTCCCTTTGCCTTTCTATACCAAATTTTCTTTTTTTGAAAAAAATTTAAATTAACTATAGTGTGTGTGTGTGTGTGTGTGTGTGTGTGTGTGTGTGTTGTGTGCACTACATGTTGCTGGTGCATATGGTAGCCAGAAGAGGGCATCATACTCCCTGGAACTGGAGGTATAGGAGGTTGTGAGTGCCCATATTGGTGCTGGATACCAAACTCAGGCCCTCTGCAAGGTCAGCAAGTGCTCTTAAATATTGTGACATCTCTCCAGCCCTGTTTCCAATTTTCTGTTGAAAAATATATTAGCAATAATATCAGCAATTAAGAAAACAGGCTAATATGGAAAAATAAATAAATATTGAAAAGACTGACTTAGGAGACTGTGTGGTCTGACTTTGAAATCATCAGCTGAACAGAACCAGGCTTTATTTCAATAAAGCACTCAATGGCATGGGCCTTACAGGCAGTTATTTTATTTATTTGACTTTTGAGATTGAACCTCATAAAATGAAGCTTTTTATTCCTGCTTCAAAGGCTTGTTATAAATACTGATTGCAGCACTGTTTATGAAGCATTTAGGAGAATAATGCCACATAAAGCACTGTTGTGTTAAATCTGGAAAGATTCCTGTGAATTAGCCAGCCCAGGGTTTCTAACACCATGGTTACAATTTTATTTAGACTAATGATCCTAATTTGAAGGGACTTCATTTAGCTTTTAAAATAAGATTATAATAAAGAGAATTTGAAAATACAATGTTGAGCTGGGCAGTGGTGGCACACGCCTTTAATCCCAGCACTTGGGAGGCAGAGGCAGGCTGATTTCTGAGTTTGAGGCCAGCCTGGTCTACAGAGTGAGTTCCAGGACAGTCAGGGCTACACAAAGAAACCCTGTCTCAAAAAACCAAAGGGAAAAATTGCAATGTTGATTATGGACACCTAAAATTTTGAGCTCAAACACCATAAGGCAAAGAAAGCTAGGTTTGGTCAGTAGTCATTAGGGACATGAAAGTCAGAATCATGATGGTAGAACCTCATGTCTTTTAGGGAGGTCAACATATTATCTAAAGACAATAAGTGTTGACAAGTTGTAGAGAATCCACACTTGATACATTGCAGATAACATTAAAATAAGATAGTTATTTTGGAGAAAAGTAAGACAAGAAAGGTAAAGTTACACTAAGAGTCAACCCAGTAACTGCACACACCACAGAATTCAGACATTCTTCTATGTACTGTCAGCATCTGAATGCTGACCACAGCACTATTCAGAGTGGTCAAAAAGTAAGGTCAGTCTGAGTGTCCATCAACTCAAAAACAAATCAGTGAGCTGTATATAATCTATACTATGGAATCCTTTCTGGATGTGAAAAATGAATGAAGTGTCAGAATGAGACAATATGAAAGAACATCAAATATACTGTGTTAGGCTGAAGGTGATTGACAACCCAGGATATCAGCTCATAATGGCAACATTCAATATATGAGGGATTTACAGTGTGTGTGGGGTCATCAAAATTGTCACTGAAAGACATTTTTTAAGCTAAAACGTTACAGGTCACAAATAGCAAACCACAGAAGAATATAAGAGATAGTCATGTAGAGGAAAATAGGGATGGCTCAAGTTCACAGAAATATGTCAATATCCTCAAGGCAGAGTCCACCAAAGCGTCTTCTAAATCATTTATAGTTTGGGGGAAAAAGGTATTAATAAGTCAAGATGTCAAGGAATTTGTGGAATGTGTAATGATTTTCTTGTAAATTCTAACATATTTGGTGTTTCTTTTAGCTTGGAAACTGATTTAGCTATACCTGAGATACACAGAATGTGGTTGAGTGTTTCAGCTACCCAGCCTTCCTTTTTCTCATATAGGCAATGAATAAAATAATGATTTATAAACCATATAACTCTGAAGATAAAAAGATGCTCATGCATAAGTAACCCTTAGAAGATATGTCAACAGTTCATCATAAAATATAATGTTCATAATTCCAACGTGTGAATTCAAATGCAAAATATACTGAGATCTTGTTACTCAGATGCACATCTTCCCCTCCTACTGTTTCCTGCACTTTGTTGGGAGACTGACAGCTGTGGACACTATAGCCTAGCTCACCTAGTGCTTTTTCACATTTGGTACACCCAAACAAGAAGCTGTGTTATATTCCAAACCCACTGATAAACTACAGTATGCATCTAAGTAATGTTCTTTCTGATGTAAAAGCACATTCAGGCTAAATATATTTGTGTATAGTAGAATAGTGCTCCAAACATAGAAAACATCATGAAAAAAAATTCTACTATTTTATCTCCAAGTCATGAACACTTCTGAGTGACCTCCATCCAATCTTCCCCTGTGGGTACCCTTCACTTTCTCACATTGCACTCTGCCAGTATAAGCCAACACCTTTACCTATAGCACTTGAACATTCTCTATGTAGACTGTCTTTAGTTCAAATGTCGCAGATCCCTCTTTTTATTGTTTCATGTGTAACTTTTTCTAGAACATGCCATTGTCTTGTATTAGCTACAGTATGCAAGACCTCCCTTGACTTGCCTCATTTAGCTCCCAGGCTTTGATCCCAACTTTTTTGACATATAGTTCACTAACATGCTACCTGCACACCTCTCTCAACGTATATGGAATTGTGTGTAGGAGGAGCTAAGGTGGGAGGAGTAAGGAGATGAAGAGGAGAAGGAAGAGAAGGAGCGATGGGTGAGACGGAGAATGAAAAAGGGGTACATGGAGGCTGATATTTGCTTGTCTGTGGCAGTCAAAGGTAGTTGGTATATCTAGGTTGGGTATTGGGTTGTACCTCTGATTGTAAGGATATCTTGTTACTGATTATTACTAAATATATAAGCCTTTGGATAATCTAAGCATTAGAGTCTCATTTGTACCAAGCCCACGTGGATGGTGGGATGGTCTGGGCAATGCCCAGCCTTGCAGAGACAGAGGGAAGATTGGCAGAGCCATCTCCCATGCTGGCATTTCATGGGTGACAGGGTTGGTGTTTCTGGCTGTGGCAAGTACATGGCCTCTGGCCATGCAACATGGCTGCTGAGCTAGGCAGAGCTGCTGCAGCTTAGATAGTAGGCTTCTCCTGCAGCCACTTTTTAAAATAATTACTACAGCAGCTGTGTACTTATTCCATGTTCTCTCATTTCTATTTTCTTAGTACAGATTAGCCTGATGATATGGCTCAGTGGTAGAAAACTTGCCCAGCCTGGGTAAGGGCCCAAGTTTGATCCCCAACCCTTCCTGAAAACATGCTGCTGCTGTACTGACGACGATGAGAAAAAGGAAATAGATGAATATGTATCGTTACCTACTTCTGTGAGAACTCTGTGATGAGTTGTTAGGAACCCTGAGTTTCTTTAACATAAGGTGAGTGAACTAACAAGCTTCGTGATTGATAGGTGAAATTTTATGGAATCTCACATTATTATCTTAGTTTAGCTATTGTTCAATTTCTTGAATTCATTCTTGAAATATTATCAATTAAAAGTACTTGTCTTAAAGTTCTTGCAGAATATTGGGAGAGCACTCCATTGATAGTGGTTTTGTGTAATGCCCAGGATGCAAATGTTATATTATCTGAACATCTAGTGCCCCCAAAGACTCTGGTTATTCCTATGAATAGAAAATAAATTTTATAAATAACACAACATTGTTAGGTGAGGGCTGACTTCAAGCTGCCTCATAATACAGAGTTTTACAACTTGAAGTCTCTGACCAAAAAAATAAACAAATAAAACATGCTATGAACAGGCAGTGGAAACTTTACAAAAACAAAATAGTTTTCTCAAAATGGGCTTACTCTATTTTCAGGTAAACTGGGAAAATACAGAAAAATCAGTAGCTATACATCTAAAAACAAAGCAAAGACAATGAGAAAACCTGAAACGTTGATCTGACTAAACCTCTAACCAAATGATGTAAAATTATCTCCTGCTTTATACACCTATATGAATACACATTTCTGATATTCTTGTTGGAGGCAAACTTCATACACCGCTGAAATCTAGACAATTTATATACATCAAAGCGTAAAAAACCAACACATTCAGTTATCATCTCATCCACTAAGATATTAAAATATTTCAATGGTTGTTATCAGATATTATGATTTTAATATAAAGTGTTCCCCACAAGCTTGTTTGTTGAATAATTGGTCCCTTACTGGTGTCATCATACCAGGAAGTGATAAAAGTCTTAGGAGGTGATTTTCTTCCTGGCTGGGAGAAGGAAGTCAATACACTCTCTGACTGGAAAAAGGAGGGTCCTAAGACCTATCCCCAAGGTTGTAAAACCATCAAGGAGTGGAAGCAGTCTGTGGTGGAACTGCTTACAAGTTGCTGTAGGGGGCTCTGGGGATGTCACTTTGAAGATTTCTGGGTGGGTTTTGGAAGCACCGCTTCCTTTGAGTCATCTTGGTCATGGAAGTCATTCTCAATATTCACTGCACCATAGCAATAAGCAAAGGTGAGACTGTTTCTTTAGTCTAATGCCAGTACTATAATTGGGGTGAATGGTTGTTTGTGTCTCCCTAGGAAAAGTCATACATCAAATTTACTGTGTTAAAATATAATAATCTTCTTCCCCATTTTAGTGTAAACTTATTGTAGTTTACTTTGGTTGATGTGAAAAAAAGACCAAAATGAAAGCAACTTGGAGAGGAAACGATTTATTTCAGATTACAATTTATAGTCTACCATAAAGGAAAGTCAGGACAGGACCTCAAGGCAGGAACCTGGAGTCAGGCAGAGATGATAAGGGAATGATACTTAGTGCTTTGCTCTCTATGCCTTGCCCAATTTTTTTTTTTTTTTAATACACCTAAGGTCCACCTTACCAGGAGTGGCACTGGTCACTGTAAGAAGAGTCTACAATTCCACAATGATTATAAATCAAGAAAATTCACCACAGACTTAACGACAGGCATGTCTTGGCTAGCATTTCATTGTGGTAAGGAGACATCATGAGCAAGGCAACTCTTAGAAAGGCAAACATTTAATTGGGGCTGGCTTACAGTTTCAGAGGTTTAGTCCACTGCCATGATGGTGGGAAATATGGCATTATCCAGGAAGACTTGGTGCTGAGGAAGCCAAGAGTTCTACATTTTGATCCAATGACAGTCTTCTGCAGGCAGCCAGGAGGAGGCTTTTTTCTTCTGAGATGGGCAAAGCCTGAGAATACTACCTTAAAGCCCACCCTCATGGTGATGGACTTCCTCCAATAAGACCACACCTAGCCCAACAAGGCCTCATCTCCTAATAGTGCTATTTCCCATATTCAAACTACCAACAAGGCCAATCACATGGAGACATTTTTCTCAAATAAGTTTCCCTCTTCCTCAGTTGAAGTTCTTTGATTATTTTCCATTTGCTTGTTTTGAGTTTTGTTTTTGGAGAGACAGAGATAGATAGAGATAGAGATAGAGATAGAGATAGAGATAGAGATAGAGATAGAGATAGAGATAGAGATAGATTTAGAGATAGAGATAGAGATTAGATAGAGATTAGATAGAGATAGAGATAGATAGAGAACCTGAAGGTGGATGGGGGAGATCTAAGAAGAGATAGGGGAAACATGATTAAAATATATTGTATAAAAATGTTAAACAAAAAGCGAGAATTCTGAAAAAAAAAACCTGTTTCTAATACTTTATTAAATTTGTGAAGTTACTTTATGAAACTACATAATTATTCACATATTCAACCATTGTTTTTATTTTTATAAAGAGACTCCTTAAAGGCAAATGTTATAGACCAAATTTCAACATAAATTACACTGGAGACAGGATAGAAGGGGTCATCTTCACAAGGTGGTTTTACTTAAAATATTAACAAATTCATTGATAACATGGTTATATCCTCAAATGAGTAAACAAATAAAAATTATGGTATAGATCAGTGGGTCTCCAGCTTCCTACTTTTGCAACTCCTCAATACAGATCCTCATGTTGTGGAGACCGCAACCATAAAACTATTCTTGTTGCTACTTCAAAACTGTCAGTTTGATATTGTTATGAATCATAATGTAAATATCTTTTATGTAGATGGTCTTAGGTGACCCCCGTGAAAGGTGTTGTGATCCACAGGTTGAGAATTGCTGGAGTAGATAATCCATAGATTGTTGGAAACTGACAGCATTGATCTGAGTTTTTCTAGAGCGTTAGTAGCTGCAGTCGCAAACTGCTACAGTGAGTTATACCAGGGTATTTTATAGGGGTTTTGGGGGAAACCACCACTGACTCAAGTCAGATATTGGTGTACATTTTTTCTAGCTCTCTCCTGCACAGGGAGCAGTAATATAGTCAAAGGATTTGTCGGGTGACATTGTCAATAATTGGACTTTGCTTTTACTTTGTTACAAAATTCTTGAGATGATGATGCACAATAATCTTGATATATGCATTGATGACATTCATTAAAAGGTAAAGGAAGATTTGCAGCCAAAAAGCAATGCTAAAGCTCAGGAAACATTGTGGAAGAGGGGGCAGAATTATTGTAAGAGATAGAGAGAGAGGGAGATGGAGAATGAGAGGAAGATGGGGAGGGGCAGAAGGAGAGAGAGAATGAATGAGTGAATGAATGAATGAACGAACGAATCCATTTTCCTTGGGAACAAGCTTGCCTAATAAATTATCCAGTTCCAAATGGTCAACTCTAAACACACGCACATAAGAGCGACACTAGAAGGTTCACTAGGTTGTATGTGTGTATGTGTGTGTGTGTGTCCTTAAATATGAATACAAGTATACATATACACATAGTAGCAATGATTATGGAAGAAAAGATCATGCATTTGAGGGGTTCAGACAGTATATTTGGGGAGCTAGAAGGGAAAGGAGGGCTGGTGTGACCACAGTATTCACATTCATCCAATGCATCCTCACTTTCCTCTTCTCTCTCTGCTTTAACCTAGTGTTTGCTGCTGGACAAAGCCACGAAGAGCAAGACTAAACCTGAAGGAGTGTGAGTTACGGTACTCAAAAGAAACCAAATAGTGCAATGGAAGGCTGGAGATGAGAATGGTTAGACTCAGAAATCTACAGGGCATCAGAGTCAAAGGGAAAGGCCTGAACATTTAAAGAAACCTGGTTAATAAAGACGAATGCAAGAGGAAATAGGCATCAATGCACAGAGACACATTACAAAGATAAAACAGTTATGATCAACATAGAAGCACACATATGAAAACCCAGCTTCACATCAATTAAAAAATAGGATTGCAAAATAAGTGGCCATACTGAAAGATGGGGAGGAAAACTAGTATGTACTCCATCGATATTTGTTTAATTACAGTGAATTACTGAATGGAGAGGTTTACACAGTGAGCCACAAATGGACTGGAGTTCAGTGGCTTCTGCACCGATCACTGGTGAAACTGCTGATGGGAATGAGCTATCCAAGGGAAAGAGAGCAAGAAGCAGAATGAGTCAGCCATGGGGACATTAGCAGACAAACTAAACAACAGTTCATGCACAATGTCACATGAGTAGAAGGGTCAGTAGTCTGTATTAAGGTCACAAAAGAAACCTTTGTTGTTCTGTAAAGGTTTGCTATTTTGTGGGTATGAAATAATTTAAAAAGAGTTAAGCAGGGATTTACATATTTCTAAAGGTTACCTGAACTAGACAGGTATGATGGCAGCACTAGCTGAAGTGCCTTTGTGGAGAGGGGAAATCCATGAGGTGTCCTGCTATAGATAAAGAGCTACAGGGGATTAATGGCAAGTGGAAGGGAAGACCAGTTTCTTCCAGCTATGCTGAGCTTCTGCATAGGTTGTCTAATCCCAAATGGTTAGCCATGAGCGTGTGTACAGTTGGATAATGTGTACTCAGTAGACTGCACACACATATATGTATGTATATGTATATATATGAAGCAATAATCATACAGAGAGAGAGAGAGAGAGAGAGAGAGAGAGAGAGAGAGAGAGAGAGAGAGAGAGAATGAATATTGGTCACTTGAGAAGCACAGGCACTAGGAAATTCTAGCATGGTTTTCCAAACAGCAAGGAAAATTAGAGTGATAATCCATCTTTTTTTTTTTCCACAATAGGTCTTGTGTGTGTGTGTGTGTGTAGATGTCTTTATTGACTGTTCTCATTTTTTGAGGCAGTCTCTCGATGAAGCCGGAGCACAAGGATGTTGTTAGGAGGACTGCTGAGTGAGCTCTTAGGTCCCACCTGTTCCAGGTCACATCCCCAGTGTGTGGTCACAGACTTTGCTGGTGTTTGCGTGGATGCTGAGGATCAGATCCCACCTTCTCATGTGGCCAGTTGTTTATAAACTGAGCTAGCACCTCAGCCTCCAGGAAAGCTTTCATAATTGAATAATAACCAACAATGTGATGATAGTGTAAAAATTACCAGCATTTCACTGGCTTCTCTAAAGGACTACAAGAAGGATTTGAGGGGAAAAAATTGTTCTCTTCTCCTTATTGTAGTTCTTCTTAATCAGCATATTCCTTTCTGGTTTGAATAGCATACTTTAATGGTTCCAGAGCTGCAGCTTGGTCTTTCTTGAGTACTACTTTAGAGGCTATATTCATTTGTATTACTTTTGTAATTAGGTGATTTAGCAGCATTTGAAGGACACGATTAAAAAGCAAACAAATATAAACCATTTAAAGGAAATATAGAAGATAACCTCCCCCCAAATTAAAAAAAAAAATGGGTCTGGAAAGAAAAGAACCTGAAAAGAATGCCCAGAAAGAAATGCTTTATAAGGTGAGTAAGTTTGTTTGGATCATGGTCACAGATAACTAACAAAGATAGTTAGCTCTGTATGCCCAGGAATTTTGTGGATTCAGCTAACTGTGAATTGAAAATCATCAGAAAAAAATTGCATATGAACTGAATATATCCAGACTACCATTCTTTTTTTTTTAATTTTAAACTCCAGATTTTATTCCCCTCCTGCTCCACCCTCTGACTGTTCCACATCCCATACCTCCTCCCAGCCCCCCTGCCTCCACAAAGATGTCCTCATCCCCCAACCCCCACTCCACCAGACTCTAAACTCCCTGGGGCTTCCAGTCTCTTGAGGGTTAGATGCACTTTCTATGACTAAATCCAGACCTGGGAGTCCTCTGCTGCATATGTGCTGGGGGCCTCATATCAGCTGTGTATGCTGCCTGGTTGGTGTTCCAGTATCTGAGAGATTTCAGGGTCCAGGTTAATTGAGACTGCTAATTGAGTCCTCCTACAGGGTCACCCTCCTCCTCAGCTTCTTCAAGTTTTCCCATAATTCAACCACAGGGGACAGCAGCTTCTGTCCACTGGTTGGGTGCAAACATCTGCATCTGACTCTTTCAGCTGCTTGTTGGGTCTTTCAGAGGGTAGTCATGTAGTGAGTGGTCCATAGCCTCAGTAATGACCTGGGATATGAGAGACTCTCGGGACTCAAAGACAGAGGGACCTTAGATGAAATACCTTACATTGGAGAGAGGGTAGAGCCCACCTCCAGCAGAAAGACAAGGCATCAAGTGAGAAATGGAGTTGCCATCCCACAGTAAAAACTCTCACCCATAGTTATTCCTGTCTGAAAGAACTGCAGAGATGGAAATGGAGAGGAGCCTGAGGAAAAGAAGGTCCAACAACAGGCCCAAAGTGGGATCCAGCTCAAGGGGAGGTCCCAAGACCAGACTACAATTCTATCTGTTATTCTGTAATAAAATGTTATAATAAGACTTTATATGGCATTCCCATTGTATTACATGTAACAGAGGTTATTAAAATACATAGGAGAAAGTATACAGGTTTTATTAAAATAATATGTACTTTATATAGAGGATTTGACCATCTGTGTATTTGGGAATCTGCTATTCATTGGGTCACGGTATTGAGCCCCTGTGGATATGAAGGAGTGACTGGAATAGCCACTATGCTAGCCAGTATCACACTATTTAACATCAATGAAAGACAGAGAGTAATTAGAACAGGAGTGAAGGGGGAAGGTGAGGGACTCACCAAAAGCCACAGAACCAGGAGTCCACTTTGAACTTGTATTGTCTAACTGGAAGAACAGGAAACTCACTGAACTCTTAAGTGTTCCGTGTGGCATCTTTAGAGGAAATAAAATCCTTTTAAGTTTGGAAAACTCTATTGAAAAGTTTTGCTAGTTCCTTCACCATTGATTCAAAGTGCTAACTGATAAAGTGAATTATTTTTAAATGTACCATGATGGGTACATCCTATCACCAAAAAGAGATAGAATAATTGCTACAAAGAACAACTTTATCTTAAACTGTATAATTTACAAAAGATCTCCCAATGACTAAGCTTACATTCTGTAATTACAACTGGATGTTTCCTTCAAATCCAAGGCAAATGAGGATGATTATATTTAAAGTGTGTGCTATGGATATTTGGAAACTTCTAGAATTTTTTTCCTTCACCTTGCTTGCCCCACGTATCTTCAAAATCCTGTGGCATGCTTTTTGGAATACCCATTCTCAGTCAAAAGTGCAGCTAATATCTGATGTACAGATTTCCAGTATGGCAGATGAACAGGAGAGAAGAAACAATCATGATGAAAAGACAACTGAAATGAGGGCACAGGGTGGGAATCATGAGTGTCATTCCTTGTAAAGGGTGTATAATACTCCATATTGTGTGCCAGGCCCATTGTGTTTGTACAATTCCATATATGTACATGTCAACTTTGTTGACCGTTCCCTCTTTATAAACAATATTATAACTAACATCATTATATCCTCTACCTTATAGTCTTTTCCGGATTATTTCCTTACAAATTCCTAGGTGTGCAAATGCTGGCTCAGTGAGCGGGTATGCACATTTTGTTAGATGTCCTGCTGGGAACAATCACAAAGTAACTGCAAAAAATATTTGCCAGGCACTTCTCTGGGTGCTAGAGTAATGGTTATGACCAAGTAGTATTTCCCTTTCGATTGTGCTTACATTTAGTTGGCAGAAATAGACCATGAACAAATGAAAATAAGCTAAAATATAGTTTTTATATTAAAGAAAATCAAATCAAGTGACATGAGAGTGGGTAGACAAGAGGCATTCATAAAAGGGTCGGTCTCTGGTGAGCTGTTCTGAGGAAGCAACTTTAAACTTACAGTTAAATGGTAAAAGGAGAACTCTGGGGGAAAATATGACCTGGAATAATATGACCACATAAGGTCTCCTTATCAGAAATGAGCATGGCCAAGCAGCTAAGAACACCTCATTGATAGAGCAAAGCAGAGGGAAGAATAAGGCCTGTGAAGGGGAAGAGGCAGGAAGACAGCGCCCTTGTGGCTCAGGAGGGAGTGTACTTCAGTTCTGAGTGTGTGGGGGTCAATCACCACTGTCTGTGATTTTTCCATTTTATCTATAATCTGCATACACCCAAACCAAATTACTATGTTGGCACATGCCTGCAGTCCCATAACTAGGGAGACAGAGGCAGAGGGAGTATAGATTCAGACTACACCCTAAGAATCTGTCTCAGAACCACCTGACCCACCAATCAACCAACAATATGCAAATGACAAACATTCAGCTCATTGACACATTAGCACCTCTGACTACTCTGTGATTATTTCTAGTGACTCACATCTCATGAATACCAAAACCTATGAATGCTGGAAATCTTCATTTAAAATCACATAAAACTCACTCTTATCCTCCTGTATAATTCACAAGATATCTACCTCACCTTATTGTATCTGATACAATGTAAATGTCCTGAAAATTAACGTTAGACTGCATTGCTTAGGTGGAAAACTAAAAGAAAAACCCACATGCTCACTATATGCACAACTTTAAATACCATTTATGTATATCATTCATTGCTCATATTTGTCATGGGTCATAGCTGGTACATCTAGGTAGGATTATCTAATGCTTTCTTCCCTTGGGAGCTTGAATACTAGTTTCTAGAACTATGGAAGTTAGCCTGCAGGAGACTTTCAAGTCAAAACCAACTTGAGCCAACAGAGTTGTGTGTTTTAAGAGTGTGGAGTCTTCAGTACACACCTACCTTCAATCTCTGAGAGGCAACCAAGGCTATTTTAATAATCTATATTATTTTTGAAGTCACTTGGACTACCCTAACAAACCTTCAAAGGGAGGTTTCTTGTGTGTGGTACTTGGGTTTTTGTTAGTTTATATTTCTTGTGGGGGGTATTGTCAGCCCTTGTGGCTTAATTTCCTTTAAGATATTATGCATGTGTATGTGTGTGTGTTCACTTGTGTGCATACCCATGCACACACGCATGCATGCTTACACATGCAGACAAGTTCGTGCACAACTATATGCATATGTATAATTTTAGGTAACTATAAAATTATATGATTTCTTGAGGATTTAAAAAACAATGTTGATGTTACTTTTTCCTTGTCCCCTTTGACCTCTCCCCCACCTCCCCAGTTGGAACTATCTCTTCTTTACTTCATTTTTTACTTTGTATCAACAGTATCTTTCTATTCTTATCTACACCATTCCCACCTGTTTATGGCCCATTTATATTTCATATTTCATAATTATTTTCATAATTGACTTCTCTCTATCTCTTAATAGTACTCTTTTGTACATATGTGCCACATTTTCATTATTCATTCATCTACTGAAGTTAAGCTGCTCTATTTCCTGGCTTTTGTGGATGGGGCAGCCAGGAGCATGGCTGAATACTTATCAGTGGAGTAGGATGTCAAATCCTTCAGGCACCAAGAAGTGCTACAGCTGGGTCTTATACCCAGACAAGTGTAGCTACCATCCCTCATTGAAGAAGCCTGTTTTATTTTTTATATCAAATGGATATTATCACAGAAAAGCACAATTTGACACAATGTAGAGATCAATGGACCATAGTGACCCCAGTCATAGTGATTATATATAAAACGCAGCTTCTATATCTATTGTTTAGGGAACATCAAGGGAAGAGGGGATGGAAAGACTGTAAGATCCAGAATACAAAGAAGTCTGCTGGAAAACAGTCTCTCTAAAGATGGCAGATAAATAAGAATGCATACACACACATATGTCACATATATAATCAGAAATAAAGGCTTTCAACCTGAGAGGGGGACATCGGAGGGGTTCCATGGAGAACAGCTGGAGGAAGAAAGGGACAGGAAAGTGACACCATTCTATTTCAATTAAAAACATTTAAATAATAAAAATGAATTCTGAAAAAGAAGCCATGGCTTCTGTCAAGAAAAAGCACTTTGTGGTGCAGCCAGCATACTTCTAACAGAGAAGGAGTTTGCAGGAAGTGGTTGCCTGTGCGCCTCCCGGAGCTTACTGTCATATTTTAGAGATAGGTTAGCAAGGGTGGCTTTTTGTTAAATCAGTGCAGACCGTCTTTCCATTGTTCCCCTCAAACCCTTTAAGTTTTGCAGAAATTTTGTGTGTTTTATATTTGTCATCAGCCTACACTGTCAACATTGATGGTTGTATCAGTTGTATTATATAACATTGATAGAATATTTATGTATTATCTTCCCAGGAACTTTGATCTGCCTCTTTCGTTAATCCAGCCAGCCATTGTGTGTGGCAGCTCAAGCTGGTCAACCTGCATCCTTCCTAGAACCCTGAGCTCACTGTACTCATCAGCACATGGTGCAGAAAGTTTGACTTTTTGTTGTGTGGGTTTCTTCTCTCCCCTCCCTGTCTCTTCCTTGTTCTTTTAACAATGTATATAACCTTATATCTTCATCATCTGTAGCAAGGTTTGTGGGACCACGGTAATCTCCTTTGGCAAATACTACTGTGGTCTGAGGAATTGTAAGCTTCTTCTTTTTTTTTTTTTGGAAAAAGAAAATGTTTTTCTGCTTGGACTTCTGAACATTGATCAGAATCACTTCTTGTTTTACAGCTCCACCTTAGAAATGATTTTGTCATGTGAGCCAAATTGCTTAATCATTTGATGCCTGGAATCATAGGTGTAGCAGTCTTTATAATTGAAATAATTTTGCATTTATAGATAGGCAATAATACATCCTATATAGGTAATTGGCTGGGTGGTGCAGAGAAAAGGAATTTAAGAGAACACATGGAAGAATGGAGCTTGAGGCCACAGGGCTGGGATTGCACCTCAGTACTGTCTCCCAGTTACAAGCAGAGAGGGGTGGAAAGGTCTGATGAAGTGCCTGCTTTGGGCTAAACTGTATTGTTTCTGCCCCACACTCATGTAATTCAGCATTGCCTTAGTAATGCAGGATGCTGCTCCACTTGGAGACAGTGTCTTTGTAGTTTTAAGGTTTTTTTAAACCTTTTATTGGTTTGGTTGTTTTTTTTTTTTTTTTTTTTTTTTTTTAATTTCACGCCATGCACCCCAGTCCCCTTATATCTGCCCTTGGCCCTTGCAAACCCCCAAAATAAAAACCACACACACAAACAAAATAAAACAAAACAAAGGATAGCCAGCATCTCATTGTGGAAGCTGTAGTGTATCAGTGTGCTTCACAATGTGGCCCCCTCTGTCCATGCATCTTCACTTGCAAAGGTTAATTACAAAGATTCATTTGTGTGGCTCGAGGTCTCTGATGTCTGTGATACATCAATATTGTCTCCTCACCGAAATTACTCCCAGTTATCCTGTTGATGCCTTGTGTCATGGAGATCCTGCAGCTTTGGATCAGCAGGACCAGCCTTTTCACAGGCCACAGAAGTGCAGAGATGATGTAGATTTTGGAATAGACCAACCCATAGCCTTGGATCTGGGCCTGGATGGTAGCTGAGCTGGTTAGCCCATCAAAGTACTTCCTTACTGGCACCACCAAGATGAGCTCTCCAGCACTGATCTGGTTAGGTGACAGACACAATGGCAGGAGGCAGGGTAAGCTTTCTCACTCTCATGACCTTTGGGTCAGCTCACCTGAACCCATGCCTCCAGAGCCAGCTCCACTGTGCTACCTAATCGAGGCATGGGGCCCACTCTCCCAAGTGCTACTGACAGTGAGGGGCTGGGCCAGCTCCCACTCTCACATTTTCATGGTTGACTCACTGGGCCTTGCTATCAGTGTCAGCTCCCCTATGTTCAGCTGTCAGGCCTTGGAAGGGTATCCTGGTTCTTGGTTTGTGGGTGTTTGGCCATGCCCCCAGAACCCAGGCTCCTGACATGAGGTCTAATCTCCATTCAACCTGCACCCTTCAGTCACATAGGGCAAGGTAGAGGGTGTGATTAACAGTCTTCAGGCCCTAGAGAGATTTACATACTAATGAGGTACCTGAAGGCCAGAGGGTGGAGCCAATTAAGCATTCTTCCCCAGCCCCTCCCCCTCTTTCCCTCCCTAATTAACTCAGGTTTGCCCTGGGTTTTGGGGAGGGGGTGCATCCAGATTCATCTACCATCCCCCATGACATTAAAGCCTGTAAAACCCCATGGACTTTCTTGTGTCATTGAGACTGCATCGTGAGGAACCCTGGAGCCACAGCAGCCAGGCCTAACTTCCAGCCTGGAAGAACTCTCTGCATTTCCCAGCCAATTACCTACAGCTGGTGCAACAATGTGGGACTCGATCACCCATGCAACCAAGCAAGTACAGTAACCTTTCTCCCGTGGGGTGCTGCCAGAGCCTCTTTATTCTCCCCTCCCCCTCATTTCTCTCAGTTGTGGGATAGCCAGTCGAGCTCCCACTGAAAGGTCCAGGACTCCCCAGAAGGGAGGTCCACTTAAGTCACAGGATAGCACGAACCCAAAGGACACACGAGAGACCGTCTTGCTGTAAAGTACATGAGGTGGTTTATTAAATCAGAGCTCTGGGCCAGCCCATATCCCCATATCTCACATAGGGGATAGAGGGACTGACCTCGTGGCTCAGGGGTCTAGTGCTTATATATGGGCAGGGTGGGAAAAAAGCAAACTTTTGAGAGGGTGCACAGGATTGGTTGTTTTACTTTTTTTTTTTTTTTTGAACACTAGCAGGCCGTACCATGGGGGCAGGGTGTAGTTCCTCCCTTGGCCAGTCAGTTTCTGGGATGTTCTTAACAGGCCTTTGTCTTGTAACTACCCCTCCTCTGTAACTAATTAGATGGGCCCAAACCTGCTGGCAGGCACTTTTAACTATTTAGGTTAGGGAAAGGGCCCTGTTATTATTATTAGTTTAGGCCTATTGTTTGAGGCTTGATTTACATTCACCTGGAATGTGTCCTGGGGTGGTGAAAATCTTACATTCAGTTCCTCGTTCTGGAATCTGCACTTTTCTGCCCAAGGTCCAAGGCGAAATATCTACACACATTTCATAAAATGGCCTTTATAATTTTTCACTCTACACCACATGCCCCTGTCTCGGTCCTTTTGTGGCCTCTCGGCCGTAAGATACCCCAAGGGCTTGAGACTAGTCAGTCCCTAGACACCTCCCGGTGCAGGGATCCTCAATCCAAGAGCTCTGCACCCCCACCCATACATGAGCTGATCATTCCCTACCGATTCAACCAAGCTAGCCGACCCTTCTAAGTGAGTGACACCCACCCCGTGGGGCCATGCCAGAGCTCTCCCTCTCCTCCCTCTTGGCTACAGGCTAGTCCAGCCTACCGGCCCCCAGTCTCAACTCTTCCAGTAGCTTTCGATGGTGCCTGGGAGCCCAGGAGTCTGAGACCACATGATCCCCACAAGCCTTCTTGCCTGGGGGTCCACATCCAAGAGCTCTGCACCCCACAGAACTTCAGACTGAATGAAAACTTCCCCACCAGATGGGGCCTGTAGCACCCACTGGTGTGATGTGGAACCAACTCAGTTAAAGATCCCACACTTCAGCTTCTGCCACACTGAGCCACAGTTCCAGCCAACTGAGCCATGACAGACACGTGGACCCACAAGACAACAGAGACTCACACCCCGCACATGCCCTCACTCGAGCCTACATCATTCCCTACAGGTGGTAGAGGATGCAGGCAGAGCCAGCTCCAAGAGTGCCCTCGCCCCAGCTGGTGCCCACAAAAATCCTCTCCACGAAACTCCAAGACAGTGAGTAACCCCCAGCCTAGTTCACAAGACTAGGCAGGCTTCTTTCTGTCTCCCCCGTCTCTTTCTCTCTCCACATGATCTTTGTTAGCTTCTAATTCTTAGCTACCACTAGCTCCTGCCTAGTTCAAGAAGACTAGGTCTCTCTCTTTCTCTCTCCATGTGTTCCTGGCCAGCTTCTCTGCTTTAACTCCTCTCTCTTCCTCTTTCTCTCTGTCTCTCCCTCTCCACGTGCTCTCCAGCTCAAGGACAAGATGGTGGCAACTCCCTAGCCTCTACTTTGCCTATACCTCAGCTCCACAGAGAGGGCTCCTTCACAGCTAACAGCTGTCTTTCAAGTCTCAGTGCCTGCTGTGACCCTCCTTCTAAGACTCTTTCCTTAGAGGAGAGATTCCCCTTTTGTTTTGAGCTCTCAGGAATGCCCACTTCAGTCTTTGTGCACTGCCTGCTAACATAAGTTTTTTTTCTCTCTTTCTCCCCACCTGTTCTCCAACTCAACAAGATGGCAGTGACTCCCTAATCTCCACTCTCTGCCCCTCCCTTAAGGGTCAGTGGTTCCCAAGCCGCCTGCTAACTTCTCAAGAACAATGACTCCAAACTCTAGTTCCCAGTGTTTCTCCCCCAGGGGGTCAGTCTTTCACACACAGCCTGCTAGCATAGACTTTCCCCCTTTTTCTTCTTCATTTGTGACCGGCTAGAGCTACTTAGCCCAGCCAGCTTGCCAGAAGCAAACCCTATTTGCTCCCTTCACCCTTGTGTTTCTCCTCTCGGCTAAAAAACGCCAGGCTGAGCCTGGTTGCCACCTGCCAGGCAGCTTCTTCCCCTGCTCCTCCCATCATTTGCGACAGGCTACAGCTTTTTCTGCTTAGCCGGCTTGCCTGAAGCAACAGAGGCAAAACCCTGCTTACTACCCAGACCTGTGTTCCTTAGAAACTCCAGGTTGAGCCTGAAAAAACTGCATGGCAACTGCCAGTTTACCACAGGAGCTTCTGGCTCAAATCCAGCTTCCACGTGTCTCTCCCATAGACACAGCCTTTCACTCTTTCTGACTCTTGGCTCTCCTATCAAGCCTATATGTCTCTTCCTCTAAGCTTTCTTCAAAGTTAGCCTTTTTCTCCTCCTCTACATTTAAGATTTCTAAGAAAAACAAAGGGGGAATACAGGACCTCTCTGCCAGAGGACCCAGACACCACATGGCAGAACAAGCCCCTCCTCCACTGCTTCTAAATCCACCATTACTGCTTCTTCTCCCCAACAGGAAGACCTGCAACAACGTTCCTGTTTTTCAAGCAAATATTTTAAACGTTTCCCTTTCTCCCTAACAGGAACACCCAAAGCAACACTGTTTGTGCTTTTCAATTAAATATTTTCTTTCTTTTTTTTTTTTTGTTGTTGTTTAAATGTCTTCTTACCTCTCTAACACTCATAATATATGCCCAACATTTTTTTCTTCAATTTTTAAGATTTCTTTAAGGTTCAGAAGTCATCTACTCTACTTCCACAGGTTAAATCAACATGCTGGTCAACATTTTTCAGCTCTTAATTAACAACTAGTTCCCTTTTACAGACAAACTGTTGCTGTCTACCCCAGATACATAATTAACATGATGTTTTCTTCCTCAGCCATCCAAAGCCGACTCAAAGGTGCCTTCTAAGACTAAATTTCCTCAAACATTTTTGCTTTTCTAAGATCTCAACAACAAACCATGACATGCTTGCTCACAAATAGCCTAATGCTTGCTACACACCCTTTGCAGACATCCCGCTGCTGGGGTGCTGCTTCCCTGTTGTGATTATCCTATAGGTGCTCCCACAAGTCCAGCAGAGACAACGCCATCTCCTGGAACCTGCCTGGGACACACCCTTCTTCCAGCCACCTCTTCTGACTGAAGACCCCAGAGATGCATGCTGAGACCCTGACATGCATGCTGAGATCCAGAGACACATGCTAAAGACTCCAGGGACACATGCCAGACCCAGAGATGCTCACTACAGAAGACAGATCCAGACCTTCCAGCTTCAGATGAACTCTTTTGCCAAAGTCACATAGCTAAAGTTACACGTTAGTAAGGAAAAAATAATGTCTATTTAGATTAATCAGATGTTATTACACTCAAACTGTACCACCTGTGTTTAATTGTTTCAATGATCCCTTGCTTTCCTAACCCCCACCCCCAGCTCTCCTTACCCTGTGACTTAATTGTGCCACACCCTATGGCCTTCATAGTGTTTTTTTTTTTTTTTTTTTTTTTTTTTTTGACTCCCTCATCCAAATTTTTCACTAAAAGAGAGTGAGATGTTGGGTCATAAAGAGATGGTTTGGTCTCCCTGGTAGAGTGCTGGGTTTGAGATAGCCAGAGACCCAACAGGACATTGTCTGTCAGGGATGGCATATATCCCCCCATGGTCCCGGATTCCAGACTACTCCATGGGGTCCATATCTCTCAATAACACAGAGTTGCCCCTCCTTTTATGAAAGAAAAGAGAGTGGGATGTAGGGCTGTGGAAGGGTATCCTGGTTCTTGGGTTGTTGGTGTTTGGCCACGCCCCCAGAACCCAGGTTCCTGACATGAGGTCTAATCTCCATTCAACCTGCACCCTTCAGTCACATAGGGCACAGGTAGAGGGCATGATTAATAGGCTTCTGGCCCTAGAGAGATTTACATACTAATGAGGTACCTGAAGGCCAGGGGGTGGAGCCAATTAAGCATTCCTCCCCAGTCCCTCCTTCTCTTTCCCTCACTATTTAACTCAGGTCTGCCCTGGGTTTTTGGGTGGGGGGGGGTACATTCAGATTCATCTACCATTCCCCATGACATTAAATCCTGTAAAAACTCATGGACTTTCTCATGTCATTGGTACTGCGCCGTCAGAAACTGTGGAGCCACAGCCTGGAGGAACTCTCTGCATTTCCCAGGCATCTTACCTTGAGGCTATTGGCATAATAACTAACCCGATATAATGGGCATTGTTATTAGAAGAGAAAATTTCTGAGTCTGGTGACCTAACTCAGTTTGATGACCTGAGTCAGATTCCTGGAACCCATGTGTTAGAAGGAGAAAACTGACAATCACTAGTTTTACAAACACACACTAAATGAGAAAAAGAAAAGAAGACAAAATCTATAGAGACAGGATATCTGAAGACATATCTTGCCTATGTTTTTGCATATCTTTATTTTCATTCATCTGTATTGTTTATTCAGAATTTTTCTTTTCTTATCAAATAAGAAATAACTTGACTGGAAGTGAAGTAATTTGTTCCTCAAAATCAACAAACACATTGGTAGTGGCAACATCTACTAGCCAATGCAACTGGATGGAATTGACTAGAACCATTAGCAAGAGTCAGTCTTGACGACACCTTGATTCAGATGTCTAACTTCGGGGATGATGAAACTCTATTGTTTACAACGCTGTCTTGGGGCTCTTTGTTACCACAGCTCTAGCAAACCTATACAGTTAACATTAGTGATGGTGAACGTTGATCATCAGAGTCAGAGGATTTTGTAACAGCAGTAAGGAAAGCACGTGATATAGCATCCTAGGTTAAAGACAGATAAAAGAGAATATTCCCAGATATTTCATAGATTTTTTTAGGAAGTAGGTGAATAAAAGTGATTTAAAATTATGATAAAGCTGATGATTCCATTTATAATTGTTGAGCATTTATGATACAGTACATTTATTGCTCTGTGTCTGGCGTGTCTGTACTGGCCTGTGTGTGTGACCACTATACAGGATGCTAGCTAACATGAGTTACTTTTAGTTATTTTTTCATATTTTATTACAATGAAGTGGCATGAAATGAAAATATATATCACTAAGGAGGGATACCTGAAAATAGAACAAGATAAAAGAGAATCTTTCATAAAAGGGAGAAGAAAGAAATATTCAGGTGTTGGAAGGAAATTTTGACCAAAAGTTCTATCAGCAAACAGCAGCAATGAGACAGCAAAGAGTATAAGAGCCCCCTGAGGAGCCCAGAAAGCATTTGTGGATTTCTTTGGTTAATACTGTCATAAGATGCCAAATTTTGGGTTATAATTCCCATGTGAACCTATGGCTTACATCATATTTGTGCTATAACTGTTTTAACAATATTAATAATAACAGTTGCCATGAAGCCACTCATAACGTTCTGTGGACTGTTTTTATCTCCCCTTTGTTTTGCTTCCTGAGTTACTTAGACATTATTGTATCAGACATATGTAGGGTCAGTCCATGCTGGATAGTTATTAGAAACCATGATAACGAAAGTCATTACACTGCAGTTCAGTTTTGACAGTAAAATTTCAGCAACATTATCACAAATCCTCATGCATTAGTGCAATGATCCTTACTGCAGTTTCATATTAGAATCAAAAGACTACTGTAGCATGCTTCATACAAAGAGTCAAGCAAGCCAAATTCTTTGCTGCTTTTACAGATAACAGTTCTGCCCCCTTTCTGTGTATGCCATGCAAACGTTTGCTTTTTTTTTTCTTTCCAGTAACTTGTGATAATACTATGTATACCCTTTAAAATTTTTTTCTTTGAAAGTCCACAAGAATTATGGAATCCAGGATTGAATGAAAAAAATCCAAATGTCATTTTAAATCTGATATAATTAAAAATTCCAAATGTTATAAATTTAAACATTTCACTTACTCAAGTAAAGTGTTAGCTAATGGCTGTCATTCTACTGATTATCTTGTGTTTATCAATTAGGTTTCATCTATCTATCTATCTATCTATCTATCTATCTATCTATCTATCTTTCCATCAATTATTTATCTATTATCTATCACTCTATCATCTACCTATTATCTATCATCTACATATTACCTATTTATAAGCTTTATATCATCTATCTATCATCTATCTATCTATTATTTATCCATTTATTATCTATCATTTATTATCTAGTCATCTGTCTTTTTTCAATCATCTTTCTATCTATCTATTGTCTACTTTTCAATCAGTGTTTACTCTGAAGGGACAGCATAAAATATTAGAAATAATTGGTTCAGATTCAAGACTACTGCGAAGGAAAGCTGTGACAAATTCTTCAGCTGAAAAAGAAAAATATTTCTAATATCTCCGAATATAATATTTTGTCAGACCCATCAACACATTTAAATGGCAAGACTACACAATTTGATTGCCTGAATATATCATATAAGGCCAACTTATACAAAATACACTTAAAAGCAATAGGAAAAACACATTAACTAGTCTCTATCAATTGAGATTTAGACCTTCCCCAAAACAGGTAGCTTTTTCTTTAATGAGAGAGTATTATACAGAATAGCATAGATCATTAGTCACTAAATACCTATTCTTTATGTAAAATATATCTTTCTGACAATTCTGAGATAGGTTAAAATCTTATTCAGTGAGATAAAATCAAAATTATTGTAGGGCTGTATTATTAGGGCAGATCATAATATAGAAATCTTTAAAAAATTATACTTGAGTGGTCTGGTGTACTGCGTGCCGGATGTGCTTACATTTGAAAGCATATGTGAACAGGCTAACAGAATAAGTTGCCTGAAAGTGAATTTAGATCTTGTGGCCAGAATAGACAGAACTTTGGCTAAATCTCTTGACAACTAGATAGTTTACAGCAAATAATAAATGTTTATGTCAATGGAACTAAACCATTGTTTTTAAGGTACTGTTGCTTGTCAGAAATGACAGTTTTTTAGTGCTTTGGAATTTCACAAGTTTTTTCTCATAATGATTTCATTAACCTGGTATAGATTATATAACATCTGTACTCAAATAATGACATTGATAACAGTCTAATTCATAACATTGGGTCTGTCTGTTTGAGACTCTTCGTCTCTGTGTCTCTATGTCTGTATCTGTCTGTTTCTCTCATATATATATATATATATATATATATATATATATATATATAATATTCATGATGTTAGAATCTGTAGGACGAATAAGAGCCTAAAACAGTTAGCATACTGACATTTGTTTTCCATGCTGTGATATATTTTAAGCAATTTTTGTGACATATGGCTCCATAGTTTTGTGGAGAGATGATCACAAAGAGATGACTTTTAGGGTTGTATAGGCACTCCTGAGGATGTGTTTTTTCCTTGTTAAGGGTACCTTCTAGCAGAGTTTTCATGAATGTAAAATTTGTGATGATGCAAACATTGACTCCAAGCTCTCCATGCTTCTCCTGTGAGGTTTGGACACTGTCTCAGTCACTGCAAAAGTTTCCTAGCAAGCTGAGACCCGAGCAGAGCTCTTTAGACAGACTGGAAAACAACAGGGATTTCATTGATATTCCTTGGATGATGCTAGCTCCTGAAGAACTAGCTCCTTGTGTGTGTAAGCATGTGTTCAAACAAAGAGGCCAAAGTGTTTGTGTGTGTGTGTGTGTGTGTGTGTGTGTGTGTGTTTACCAGTGTTCTAAGAAACAGAGAAAGAGAGACCCTGGCATGGTGTTTGAGTGACTGTTTAAGCAAAAATATATTAAAGGAGTGACAGTTTTCATTCAGAAGAAATGTATCTCCATCTGTAATGAACAGGCCCCCAGAAAGCATCTAGTAAAGCAACTTTTAATATTCACATGGGAGGGCTACATGAAACCATATCTGACAATTGAAAAAAAAAAAAAAAACAGAAGAAAATAGTCTGATCTTTAGTGGATACAAAGTTATCTAGAGCTAACTATGGAGATATGCTTTTTCAAACCTTGCAATGTAGATTGAATAGCAAAAATTTGTGCTTTCTTTCTCACTGAGATGAAGAGAGACAGCTAAAGAACTTGGAATCTCTGCTGCAGCTGAGGAGGGACTCAGCATAGCTCAACCTCAGAGCAGAGATAAGGTGAACTATTCTGAGCCACCTAATATGTCTTTGTCTGTATGATGGTTTACTAACGATTCTTTTGAGTAATTCAATGAATATACAAATGCTCTCTGTATTCTGTTCCCTGAGACCATTTCCATTGATCTCAGATTTATCTTCCTGTATCCACATTACTTAAAAGTGATGCTCTCATCTAAAAACTGCTAGGATAGCAATGCTTATTAAACAGACAGAAAAACAAACAAACAAACAAACAAACAAACACCAGAACATTGCTACCCACAGTCTATTGGGTACAATACTCAAATCTAAGTTATCACTGTTTCTTAAACAGATTTTACCTCTTATCTGGTCATGTACTAAATCACTGAGGCCCTACAACTTCCCAGATTCCTTATGTAAAAAATTATTTTGTAAGAGAGGGCAAATTACCTAAGGATGCTTCTAATTGATAAGATTAAAAATTATAATTTTGAAGCTGACCCTAAGTCCTATGTGAATTCAATCATTTCTAACATAATAGGTGATCCTCTGACCTAAAAGCAGCCATTGAAAAGAGGTGGCAAAACAGATAGATTTACCATGACAATTAGTGATCAAAACCTTTCATTTCAGCTGCACACCACAGACATGTGACTTATGTGGTTTTTGTATGTATGGTTTATCATGAGATGTACATGGCATTGTTATGCAATAGCAAAGAAGCTATTTTAAGGACTTGAAGGAGGCCAGATGGTAACCAGACTCAAGTTGTATCTCCATCCATCTCCCTCTACATTGGTGACATTATAAGTGACACAGCTTCACTTCTGTGTCTTACATAGGATATGATGACAGTGGTAATAGGAAAGAATCCATGATGGGGAACATTAAAAAGATAATGCCTGCCAAATGCATAGCACATAGGTTTACCACCCTAAACACACACACACACACGCGCACACACACATACACACGCACACACACACACACACACACACACACACGCGCACACACGCGCGCACACACACACACACACATGTACACACACACACGCACACACACACGTGCACACACACACGCACACACACATGTATGCACATATACATGCACATGCACACACATGTACACATATGCACGCACATACACACATGCACACACATGTGCAAACACATATATATGCAGACACACACAGACAAAAACACATAGACAACACACATACAGAGACACACAGACAGACATACACAAACATGCATATGCACGCACCCATACATGCACCCAGACACACAGACACACACATGTGCATGCGCGCATACACACACACACATAGGTATAAGCATGCATACATACACACACACACAGAGACATATACAAACATGCATATGCATGCACCCGCACATGCACCCACACACACAGACACACACATGTGCATGTATACACACACACACATAGGTATAAGCATGCATGCATATATATTATATATAATATATATTATATATATATAATATATATATTACACACACACACACACACACACACACACACACACAGATACTTGGGAAATGTTTCCCAGAAATGCCCATTAAGCCCTAGCTTTTATTTCCTTTATTTAAAAACACTAGGATTTCCTGTGGGAAGGGGTTAAACTTTATGAGTGTTTTCAAAAAGAATTAAACGTATTTTTAAAACCAGTTCTGGAAGCAATTTTGTTGTCAGCCAGCAGACTGCACCACTATTTGCACAACATCTTAACTTACCTTTCTTTGTGGACTAAAGAATTTCAGATGCCACTAGAAACAAAGGCATAGTTTCCTGGATATATTAATGCAGTTTTAAAGTGAAAATACAAAAACGTATTTGAAGTTTACCTAAGAAAGAGATGAATACCCTCAGATTCACATACAAACAAAACCTGTTTTTCAGATTTATTTTTCTTAATTTATTTCTAGTGTTAGCTTTAATTTTGACATCTGAGAAGTTTTGTATTGGATTTGTTTCTATCGTTACCCATGAATGGGGCAAATAAGAATTTAGCATAATTGCGTTTGTCTCTTTCTGAGGTTTAAAGGGGAAAAGACCCATCACTGAAATTTCGAAAAGCCCTGGGGTATAAAGAAACATATCCAAATAAACAGGCATAATATCACCACCGAGAGCAATGCTGTAGTGTTGTAGCATTTGAAACGTCTCTGTGCAAAATTATGGTAAGGAAAGGAACATTATCCTTAATTTGATTTACTCTTCCATCAATCAGGCTTTGCTACGTTTGGTCTACAAGTACAAAAGAGGTATAAAAATATGAAATCATTGTAGAAAAAACAATATCCCTTAAGAATCATAATTATTAAAATACAATTGTTTATCCTGACAAAAGCAATTCAGGTTCGGAGTGAGGGAAATTCATCAGAAAACAGAAAAGAGCTACACAAAATTCATAGGATTAACCATTGCTTTCCTGTACTCCAAACTAGGCTGAGTAGAGGACTAAACCCCTATACGTAGGAAAGGCTGTTATAACAAAGAAATGGACTAAAATATTAAAGGGTTGTATTGTTTCTGATGGCCAGATCCATCCTGTGAGTGGTGCATTAAACACTAAAGACATACGATTTCTCACTGACAGATTAACAGCTTCAATATGGCCTCTCTGTCCATCGCAGCAAATTGATCCTACATGACACTGACAAGGGCAGCCTGCACTTAATGACCTCCATTGCTGAAGGATGGGAATGAAAAATGGCTGAAAGTACAAATAAATCTCGAAAGTTTCCTGAAACAGGTGTGTTGAGAAGGATTTGTTTGAGGGATCACAAACGGAAGCCAATGCCTACCAGTGGCCCCTGCCTGCCTGTTCTAATCAAAGTCTGGCTCATTGTATCCTGTACCAAGAGTTGCTTTAATTCAATAAAAAGGGTGAAGAGAATGCTCTTATTATGGAAACAGTATGCTGGATGTCTTAACTGGGGTTTCTGTTGCTGTGATTAAACAATATGAACAAAAACAGCGGGAGGAAAAAGAGTTCATTTCATCTCAGAGTTAAGATCCATCTTCCAGGAGAGTCAGGGCAAGGACTCAAACATGACAGGAACCTGGAGGCAGGAACCGATTTATAGGCCACAGATGAGTGTTGCTTTCTGGGTTTACCCTCATGGCTTGCTCACACTACTTTTTTATAGTACCCAGGAACACCAGCTCTGTGATGGTACTGCCCAAAGTTATCTGGACCTTCTCTCTCTCTCTCTCTCTCTATATATATATATATATATATATATATAATATATATATATATATATATATATATATATATATATATATATATATATATAATATATATATATATAATATATATATATATATATATATATATATATATATATATATATATATATAAAATGTACCACAGGTTTAACTACAGGCCAAACTGGTGGAGACAGTCTTCAGTTGATGTTCCATCTTCCAAAATGACTGGGGGAGAGGTAAGTGGGGAGGAGCTGGGAGGAATGGTGGGAGGAGAAACTGTGGTTGGGGTGTAATGCATGAGAGAAGAATCTATTTTCAATAAAAAGAAACAAAAGGGGAAATGAGGAAATAAAAAGATTGAAAAAAGTAAAATAATAATAATAATAAGGTTAAAAAAACAACAAAAGAAATAAGAAATAAACCAAGAGAATGTGTGATGGCATCAAAATAGAGGCTGGCAGAAGTTTTACTTCTCGTCTTACTTTGATTTTCTTCTTTGTTTTACTCGTGACTATTGATGGTGAACAAATCTTCATTAGTATACTTTAATTACAGATAAAAGAGCCTCCTCCTAAAGAGGAACTTAAACATTCTTCTAAAAACATCCTTCCAAAAGGCAAATTCTGAAGAAGTTCAACTAAAAAGCACCTATCTAAGAGGTCCTGCCACGGAGGTCTTTAGATATCCCTTTAAAGAGCATGCTTCCAAAGAGGCTCTTCTAAAGACCATTAATCTGAAGAGGTTCTCCCAACATGTCCTTCAACCTCCTTCTACTGAACATCCTCGAAAGAGCCTAATTCTAAAGAAAATCCTCCCAAAGAGGTCCCTCTAAAGAGCATCCTTCTTTGTCTCAGGACAAACAGAAACTTTAACAGCCATCGGAGTGGATGTATGAGAAACAGGTACATTTCTCGCAGCACGCAGATAAATACAACAAATATAGCTCATAGCTTCCTTTTATTTTAAGAATAACTTATTGTGGCTTTTCCTTTATTTTGTTCCTAATTTATTATCCTGTGAGGGAAAATTTAAATTTATAAATGAGAAGACTGAGATTTAAAAGAGTAAATAACTTATAAGGAATCCTTTCAATACTGTCTAATGAAACCTTTACTCCAGCCCCTGCCTTCTGCCTTCTCAAACATTCTGAGAGCAGACCTAGATTTTTAAACTGCGACTTACAGCATATCCTTATGGTTAAGGCCAATAGGAAGGAAGACTCATTAACAGTGGTTCTTAAGCCTAGGTAAGTTCTTAAATAATCACCATTCCTTTGATTTTTGAAAACTGAATCCTGAGGCCAAAATTTTGAAGGGAAACTGTCATGTATTGTTTCTAAATGTCTGGGTAATATATGCAAAGTGATGATAACCGTTCTACTGTTACAATACAGCTTTACTCCTTTTAAAATCTATCTTCCTTGTGATCCATGAATTTTTGCTTTTCTTCTTTTCCCATAACAGAAGTGTTTACAAATAGAGGTAGAATTTCCTACCATATCTAGTAATGAGAGATAGTCAGCTGTAACTGCAAATGTCCAAAGTATCTTCACACTGAGTAAGGAAATAAAAACCCAAACTTGGGGCATATATATCAAAAAGAAGGTTTAGAGACCCAGCATACAAAGTCAAGTACAATTAGAATTAGAACAATATATATATATAATACCATATGTACATCTGGAAACTAAGTAAATAATTATGATTGATGATCATAATAATTAAATGTAAATAAATATTAGCAAGAGGGTTAGAAACTAAGAATTTTTGTGTCTCAATTAACCAGGATCTCTCAGAGCTTCCAGAGACTAAGCCACCAACCAAAGAGCATACATGGGCTAGTCCTTGGCCCCAGCTACCTGTGTAGCAGAGAACTGGCTTGCCTGGACTCAGTGGAAGTCCTGTGGAAACTTGATGCCTCAGGGAAGGGGGATACTCGTGGGAATAAGGAGGGGGTGGGTGAGTGGGTGGGTGGGTGGTGAACACTCTCTCAGAAGCAAA
Source organism: Arvicanthis niloticus (assembly GCF_011762505.2). NCBI lineage: Eukaryota > Metazoa > Chordata > Mammalia > Rodentia > Muridae > Arvicanthis > Arvicanthis niloticus. The sequence goes on along the minus strand of NC_047671.1, from coordinate 64,610,830 downwards.
GGGGAGGGGCATGGGGTGAAAAACTTGGGGAGGAAGGACAAGGAGGGGGGAACATTTGGAATTTAATAAACAAAATAATTTAATAAAAAAGTAAAATGAAAAGTCAGTACCTTTTTCTTATCGGAAAGAGAAAAATTGAGTGACAGCAGTCTGTCATATCCATTGAAGTAAGCCTCTTTCTCCTTTAAGAAAATCAGCTGTGTGCGTTGATACTCTTTGGCTAAACGCAGGTTTTCTTCCAGTAAATCGTCTTGACGTTGCTAGAAGAAAAAAATGTGTTAATAGATATGTGCATTTGTATATTTACACACAGACACATATACGTTAAGACCAAGCAAATTTGTTTGAATATTTATATTTTTTAAAATACTAAAAATATTCTAACACAAAATGTATAAATAAATAAAATAATGAAAAATGTGTGCTTTGACACCAACATGTTTCTTAGTTATACTCATTTTCTTCTGAATGCAGAGATTTGGCTTTCTTTGCTTGCTTGTTTTTTTTTTTTTTTTTTTTTTTTTTTTTTTTTTGGTTTTTCGAGACAGGGTTTCTCTGTGTAGTCCTGGCTGTCCTGGAACTCACTTTGTAGACCAGGCTGGCCTCGAACTCAGAAATCCGCCTGTCTCTGCCTCCCAAGTGCTGGGATTAAAGGCGTGTGCCACCACCGCCCAGCTTGTTTGTTTGTTTTTGAACAGTGATGTGTGATTTCTCTGAGTGCTCCTGCCTTTGTCTGACCCTCTGGACTTCCCTGTCAGTCCAGTTACCAACCTGTCCTAGGAGACTCCACTCTGCATCCCTGAAGCATCCTTCTTCCCCGCAGGGTTTTCCTTTCCCATACCCCCTATGTTCAAATGGGTAGAAAGCACTTCTGTCAATAGGATTTGGGTGTTGATACTCAGAAAACATTAAAAAAAAAAAAAAAAACAGAGAAGAGGAGTGGGAATAGCTCAGTTTGCTCAGTTTATAGTGGTTGCCATGCAAAAAGGAGGACATCCCATCTTCAGGACCAAGTTAAAAGTCAAGCTTGGTTTTGAACAGTTAGACTAGACTAATGAGCAGGAAGCCCCAGCTCCAATGACAGATCCTATTTCAAGAAACAAATGCATGATTCTAGAGGAGCCACACCTGTACAGCATGGGGACTTGCACATGGACAGCGTGCGTACACATACACACACACATACACACACTGCACAAACACATTCATACAAACCCATACATACCACTAAATAAGTAAAAGGTAATAAAATTATTAAAAGAAATTTGCTCTTAGATGTTTCAGAAACTGTAATTTACTAACAGATTTAATATTTTCAAACATGTTAAGCTAATCATTCCTTTGGTGTAAATCTATTCTGAATTAACAACACTTGATCTAATATATAATTCACCTGGCTGAAAATGTTTTGAGACCCATAAAGAGATTAACCATGGTGATTAAACTCCTAGATATAAAAATAACTAGTGTAAAGTAATTAAAGCGTTCCTGTGTGAAGGCCCTTGCCCATCAAACCTTTGGTTTTGCTCTTAGAAATCATACATGGTATGAGAATGTGAACAGGAAAATGTAATTCAGCAGAAAATTGCCTGTGTAAATATTTCTGTATTTATACACCTAAAGATTTATTAAGGCCAGCAGACATATTTCTCATGGAGTCTTGATCTCCCTATTGATCAGGAGTGATAAACACTGTCATGGGTGTTTTTCAGGAAGCCCAAATGATGAACTGAGATCCATTTCACGTGCCCTTGTCCTAATTCTGGTGTGATTATTCAAAATATTGGGATGTTGCATCTTGTTAAATCTACCTACATTTACATAGAATTATATTTCCTTGGGACAAAGTTTGTGAATATTTTCATTTGGTAGAGTCACTTTTTAAATGATAGCTGTCAGGCATTTTGATACTTAAACATTCATTAGGATCTCTCAGTTTATTTGATTGAAAACCTGATAAGTGTTAGACTGCTGTCAAGATAAAGTCACTTTGACTTTTTTGTTTATTTGCTAGCCTGATTCACTGAATATGAAGTTCTACAATTTTGTGTGGGTGTGTGCGCATTCATTTACATGCATGTGACTGCATGTTTGGGTAGATCAGAGGACATCCTTGGGTGTGAAACTCTGTGGGTTCACATTGATTTATAACATTAACTAATTCATTCATTCATTTATTTTCTCATTCAGTTATTTATTCAAGACATTTTATTGAGTTACTCAGACTTGATAGTATGTCATAAGAATTTTGCGGTAAGTTGTGGGAAAATTTTTATTAACAAATTACACAAATATATAATTAGACTGCTATATTCTAGGTATTTTGTACTTTTGTTTTACATATATATTAAATTTATTCAAAATAGTATATTTCAATACTATACTTGTTATTTATTTGGTTCCCATTATTAAGAATGATTGGAATGATTAACATTGGGAGTGTGTCCTTATAAAGAGGAGATTTATGAATGCCTGCTAATCGCTTTTGTAATCTAATAAATAAACATTTAGCATAATATGATATCTAAAATCATTTGTTAGTCTTTGATGATTAGGAGATATGACAGTTTCTTCCCCTAGTATTATATTAGGAAATTAAATATATCAGTGAGGAACTGAGTAGAGGCTACTTTGTAAGTTTCATGAGTGCTGAGACTATTAACTTGTTCATCCAATAGATGTAGAATAGTTGATGTAAGTAGGTTCATGATAAACAGATGAATGAACAAATGAAAGAATCCATAGGTTAAAAATCAGTGGATAACCGATCAAATGAATGGGTGAATTAATTGATAGATGAATGGATACATAAATAAATGGATAGGCAGATGAAGAAATGAATGAATGGAAGGATGAACAAATGAATAATTAGGGGGAATAAATGTATAGTAAATAAATGAAGAATGATCATAATACCACTTATATTTTTCATATTAGAATCACATATATTATTTGCCAACACCCATGTGACAGCCTTTGTGATACTACAAGCTACTATAATGGTAAAGATTCACTTACACTATTTTACACTCTATATGTGCAAATGAACTATTCACTACAAAAGCATAATGCACACTAAAGTTTTAAACTTCAGAGTTTTTCAGGGATACATGCATTGCCTGGATTTAGGTGTTGTTATTTAGAGCTTTGGGTTTTTCAAAACTGTCGAAGTTATATATAGCTTTTGTTATAAGGAGCTTTTGTTATTACATGCTAGTTCTGTGGTACTTAAAGTATTTCTACAGAAAAACATTTTTCTCCTCCATCCACAGAAATCCAGTAAAGACAAATCAAGACACCAAATTATCTAAACAGTCTTATTTTGTTTTTCACTGAATTTTCCTTACTCTTTAAACTGTGATTTTATATTGGACTTTATCTTCATTTTCAGTTTAAATTTTCTCTCTATATCTATTTTTTCATTCCTTTCCCATAGGATAAGTGGGTATAGGCATGCCGGTAGGACAACTGTGCACCTTCTGGACCAACTATGAAAGACATTTCTCCTGGAGATAGTTATACATAAAGCTCGATTGAGCTGAACATAAGCATTGATTCATGAATTCCACATACAATAAAAAAGAGTTTAGCAGTTACGTTAATGACAGAAGATCCTACCCATCACACTCAAATTTTATTCTAATAAAATAAAATAAAATAAAATAAGTTATTCTAAAAAAACTGGATGTATGATATAATAAGAAAATAAGAGGTCAAATAGGATGAAGGAAACCTAGTGTAGCATCTACCTTTCTAGTGCCTACTAGAAAGATGAAGTATCTTAACAAGACTGTGATTCCTGGATTTTTTTCTCTGAGCAACTGTCTGCGATGTTATTCTTCTCACTTTACAGAAAGGATAAGTCAAAACAATGAAACACTAGATGGGCAAATTTGTAGCTCTGGAAAATGGCTTCAGCAATATTTTCAGTCAAAGATGAGTTTTAAAAAAATGTTGTCATTTCATATACAGGTTGTCTATTTGTTCCTTCCATGATTGGTTAATATATGTGTGGTTTATCCAACCAGTTAAATATGGTAGAAACACAATGCTGTGACTTTTCAGCTAGTTCATAGATAGTGTACAACTTCTGTCTGGCCTTCTCGTTCAGGGCATTTGGCCTTTCAGTGACTACCATGTTGTAAGAGATCTAGAGTACAGAGGGAGACCATATATCAGTGGGTCAATGAAGCATCCTGACACAAAGGTCAGTGAATATGATATCTAGAGATAGGTCCAGAACCCAATGTCTAAATTTTTAGACACCATCTAGCTGATGGTCTAGAATTGAGATACAGAGGGAATCCATTCCTCTTACATCCTGTCCAAATTTGTGTCATAGAGCCATGAACATCATAAATGGCCACATTACAGAATAAAGTTTTGAGTATTTCTATGACCAGAGCAACCGATGCACTAAAATCTTGCGCAACACCACACAGCTTTTAAGTGGAGTACCTGACCTTTGATCAGGACATATGGCAGTAGATCACATACCCCTGTGTGCAATGCACCACCGTATGAGCAAGCTTTGCAGCATTGTCCATTAGCATGGATCTAATGGCGTCCAACAATGAAGACAAATCACTAAGCTCCCTTCTGCTCAGTCCACATTTGCCCTGTAATCTGCCACTCACAGTTTGTTGCCACAGATAAAGTAGGCTGCTGAAGGGAAAGAGAACTTTGGCACCTAAGAAGTCGTGTTTCATAAGTCACAATGAGCTTGTTGGGTATAAATAATCTGCTGTCTTGTATTTATCTACACTGTTGTATAACCCATGCTTTGATTAGAAGTGACATATTCACTGGTAAGACCTAGATCATTGGCTTTCCAATCAGAAGACTCTAGAACTCAAGATTATGGTTGACTGCAGCAGTGAAATTGTACCATAAGTGCCAATAAAAGTCAAACCAGTGACACTCACCCTGGAGAAAGCAATTCCTGAAAAAAAAATGTACTTTAAAGATGGATTGACATTCAGGAGATTATAAAAAGAAACACATGATTTAAACTAGAAAATGGCTATGATTAAAACACTTGCACTGTAAGCATACATATAGAAAGCCTACAAGGTTGCCTTAAACGATTTTATTGAATGCATCATATTGTCATGTGCCATCCATGTCCTCATTGATGCTTAATATAGATCTGGCTCTGTGGACAGAGGAGCCGGGTTCTATCAGTATGTACTCTAACAGAGTTGTCATACCCTGACCCACTTCTAATTCAAAATCTCCTGTCCAGATGTAATTATTAATTATCTGCTACTGTCTCTTCTTATCTTTCCTGATGATGCATCTGTCATTTGACTCTTGGTTATTAAGTTTGCTTTCGACTGCTCCTTACTTTTCCCAGGCACTCTAATGGAAGTAACTGCTATGTGCACGTAGACCACACCATTCCAAGTCTGAAAAGAATTGTCTCCCCCCAGAAAACACCAGAACACGGAGGCTGTATCTCTAGTATTTGTTGACAAATGTTACTCTATCATGCTTACTAGCTTTTCTCTTATCTATTTGTTCATTCATCTGCTTGTTCTATAAACCTTTACTAAGTTGATTCTATGGTCCCAGCTCTGTGGCTAATCTAGGGATTAAAAAAGATTATGGTATGATAGCACTCACCAGGGACTCCAGGACAGGATGAGAAGGACAGAAGTGCAAAGCAGTGTAGGTGATGTACAGTTGAACTGGGATCACAGGCACTCTGTCACAAGGACTGGAATACACTTGAGCAGATTTGAGAATCAAGGGAAATGTTTTCTTGGCCCCTATAAGGTTTTTAGGTTATTGTTATATAACTTGTGAATAAGACTCTCTCTCTCTCTCTCTCTCTCTCTCTCTCTCTCTCTCTCTCTCTCTCTCTCTCTCTCACACACACACACACACACACACACACACACACACACACACACATATATATATATTCCTCCCCCACTCCTCCCTACTGATGGATAGAGTTGTAACTCAGGCTGAGTTTCAAGTCCTGAACTTTCAAGAGTTGTGGCCCCACAGAAGCCCAGGCACTACATAGTCTGTTCTAGTTTTGATATGGACAACTTCCTAAGGCCCATGTGTTGAAGACTTGGTCTCCAGCAGGTGGAGCTAGTTGAGGCCTAGGTGGAGGAGGCAGGTCATGGGACATGGGCTTCCTAAATGTGTGTTATCTCAGGCATTTGTTGCTGTTTTCTGGCTGATATGTGGTAAGCCCCTTTCCTCTCCATGTATTACCATCATGGTGTTCTGCTTCACTACAGTCTAGAAACAATAGAAACAGGCTAAATATGGATCAAAACTTCTGAATCTGGGAGCCGAAAATAGTCTTTCCTTCCTTAAGCTCTTTTGGTGATTGTCAGAGCAATAGAAAAGTGACTAAACAGCATCAGTTGTGGACCACCTAATATGCATCTGCATGGTTCTCCAAACCATTAGGTTGGTGATTTGCATACAGGAAAGCTTTGTGTAAATGGAGTTTGGGGGTTTGGGTGCATATGCATGTGTTCATAAGTGTGCATTTGGGTGCATATGCACATGCATGTGTGTGTACATGGATGAAGAGTTCAGAGAACAATTTCAGATATGTTTCTCAGGCATCATTGACCTTCTTTGTTTTATAGTTCTTATAGGCCCGAGGGTCACCAAGTAAGGCAGGCTGGGTGGCCAGCAAGCCCCAAGGGATCTGCCTGTCTCCTTCTCTCCAGAACTGGGGTTACAGTGACACTGGGTTTTGGGGTATTGAACTCAAGTCTTTATGCAAGCCTTTTATTGACTGAGCCATCACCCCAGTCTTACAGTGACAGTTTGATGTCATTAAAGCAAACATGATGACTAAGACTGATTTCAGAGGATGTGCAGATATAGGCTTCTGAGTAAATGAGTCTGAGGACTGGATCTCCTGCTCACTATGGATACTCACCTCAGACATGCTCTTTTTGATGAATATGCATTAGACTACAGCTATAGCACTCTGGATGCACATGCACAGGGAACAAAAAAACGTTCAAAATATATGCCAATTCTCCAACAGTATAGCAGAGGGGGACTGTACAGACTCTATTAGATGCATCACCTACTGTGTGCACAAAGGTATTACTGCATAGCTACCCCCTTAAAATCTATATGCCAATTACTACAGAAAGCAAGAGTTCTCCCCAGTGTTCCAGAGGAGCAAGCTTGTAAGAGTGATATGTGTCGATACCCCGAAGCCTCAGAGGAGTAAATAACTGTTTTAACTCTCCCAGGACCAACTTCCTTGTCTGTGCTGCCATGGAAACCAGTCTCTTGTCCAACATGAGTTCTGTGATAATTAGTCTTAAAAGAACATTCTTGATTTGTAAGTGAACAAATCAGCCCTCTGCATCAAGGTTGTCGTATGCTTCAAAGTCTGCACATGATGGTTTTTGACAAAATGCTCTGTATTGACTCATTAATTTAAAAAATACAACAAAACACTTAGTGGGCAAGTATATTCAGAGCCTGGAAGAGACACTGCTGGGTGAAGCTTATACTAAGAGCTGGCCAGGCAGACTTCTCCCTGTTAGACTTCAAGGTCAGGGGTTCTATAACTATGCTACTCCAGTACATAGAAAGGAACTCCTCATCCTAGCTTCCCAACTAGGTTAGGTTGTGGAAGATTTATTAAACATATCTAATGGTCATTATCACAGTGCCTCTTGCAACTGATATGTGACTTGAAATTTGTGACTGTTTCACATTAATTATATCTGTTCCTTTTTTTTACATTTCTTTTCACTATATGTGTCTGACCAGGGATTATAAATACCACACGGAAAAATACAGAGTTTCAGAGTAAGAGCTTTCCATCAGACAAGGACTTTGAGCCATTCACACAGATGTCCTTAACATTAGGGCGGGCTATATATTGAAGGCAGAATATATAGCCATACAGAGTCGTTCCATGATAGACCAGTTCTGGGCAAAGCGATGAGCAAACTTTGAGGAAAGGATCAGCTTTTAAGTGGATTTTCAAATATAGTTCACATAAAGAACTCTGCACATGTTCTCAACAGGGAACCTTAGTCTGGAAATGGAGACATCTAATAAATACTCAAAAGCACTCAATTAACATGGATATGTGTTCAAAAAGAAAGGAATATTTCCCTCTATACGAACATAAAAACGTTTATAAGAACGCCTCTTTTCTATGTGTTTGCTGTGAGACAGTCTCATGTATTCCAAGCTGGCTTTGCACTCACTATGGAGTGAAGAACGAAGTGCAGCTTCTGATCTCTAACTCCCGAGTGCTGGGATTACAGTTGTGGAGCATCAGGGCCAGTTTTGCGCAATGCTGTGGAGTCAACTTGGCCTTTCCTGCATGCTAGACATAAGCAGCTGAACCATGCACCCAGCTGAAATTAGGCATTACATTTCTACTTGACCAAATTTTCTTTTATACTATAGATTCCTTCAGAGCAGGGGGTTTCGGCCTTCCTAAAGTTGCAACCCTTTAATATATAGCTCCTCATATTGTGGAGACCCACAACCATAAAATCATTTCATTGCTACTCTATAACTATTCATTAGTGTTATGAATCACAAATTAAATATTTGTGTTTTCAGATGGTCTTAGGTGGCCCTTAGGAAGGGGTTATTTGACCCCTAAGTGGGTTGTGGAGGCGGTGACCCATACAGAATCATTGCTTTAGGTATTCCAACTAGCTGATTGCAGAAACGAACAGGAAACAAACATGAACAGCAAGAGGAAAGCAGTGTCATCTAACCGTATTCCCAAAGGAATACTCCAAATTAAAGTACATGACTTAAATTATACATAAAGTGTGCGACATCTCAGCAACAGTTTTGAAATAGTAGCTGATCATGGCAGTATTAATTTTGCTAATGTATTTGTTATTGCTAACTAAACTTTAAATTTTAATCCAAGTATTCTTGTTCTTAAGAATGTTTTTCCGTGGTGTGACTTAAAATTATGAAACAGAGACATGCATCCTTTTTTCTGTAAAGTATGCTCACGCATTATTCCAATTTTATAATTATTCCAATTATACCTCAATATGTCTCTATATTAAAAATGTTGTTCTGAATATGTCATTCTTTAGTGAAGGGCCCAACAGCCATTTCCTCTTTTAGAGAAAGTCGTGCTTAGGATAGTTTAAGATTTAGAAGGGTTTCCTGTTTACGCACATTTTAATGATGTACGTTTCTACTTCACTGGTGGCAAAGGCTGATCAGTCATGGAAAGGTCACTTAACACTAAATAGACCCTTTCTTTATGTAATTACAAAGAATAATATCTTTGTGCTGATGGCACTGCACACTGAGTGGGTGATGCAGAGAATTAATGTGCTGCCTTGTTGGCCCATGGGATGCACATTCTGATACAATAACCACAACTTATTCTAATTATGCTGCTTTAAAAGGTCATCAGCAAAAAAGAGTTAAGAAATTATAACTAACTCTATCATAGAGAAACTGTGCACCACATAAATGCACTGTAAGAGCAGACCTTGTACCCCCATTACAAACTAGAGAGGAGTTCATCTAAAAGGAGAAAGGTTAAGGACGTGGATGTGTGTGCAGAAATTGCTGACAAAATTTAAAGATGTAATTTCCTTTTTTTGCCATGTGTTATTGATGAGGTTTGATAACCTGATCTCTTGGTATATTGGTGGGCAAGGCTTAATTGAAAGAATTTTCAGTGTCGTGTCCATGTTCATATTGTGACAGATTAAAAATAAATTTCCTTTCTTAGAAAATGACACACTCCAATTAGATGTCACACATAACCACAAAGTGGTATATCACATAGCCACTGTTATTTCTACCTTCAGGCTAGCTTAACACATGATGTAATCCCTTCAGGAATAAAATGATGACAGCAAAACCCAAACAAACAAAAAACCAATCTTCTTACATTTATGGTATGGAACTGGAGGACAGCAAGGTCAATTTCTTGTCTTAGAACATACATGAATAATACCAAATACAAATGAGTGTCTGATATAGCTTGTATTCAACACCCTTTCTTGTCCTTAGTTTGTTCCCAGTCTCAGATCTAAATTACAGCTTTCTTGAGTCTAAGCTGATGGTTTGAATGATCTTACTTTTGAATATCCTCCAAAATTACAAAAAGGTAAAACAAAGAAAAACACCACTAGATAGTCTTTGGGAAAGGTTCTTTTAAATTTAGGCATTTCTTCCTGGCTTTTCAGGGAACATAGAGCACAAAACAGATGCCAAAAGCAAGATGTTCACAGTCTGATAAGCGTCCCCCATTCATATATTCATATAGTCTTTACTGATGCTGTTAATTCAACGATCCTCCTCATTCGGAAAGGAGAACCCACACATTTCTCTATCTAGTTTTGTTCAGTCACCCCTCAATCCTTGGCATGAATCTCAAGTATAAAGTAGGATCCAAAAACACCAGAAGCATCTCTTATCTTGAGTTGTGTCTACTGTTTAAATGAACTTAATCCCAGGGTGGAGGAAAAAGAATCGGTAAACCATAGCTTGCAGTCAAATCTATACCACTCCTGCTTCTTCTTAAGTGTGGTTCACTTGCACACCAGTGTCCAAGTTCATTTACTTATACCTACATATTGCACATGACCTATTTCACATCTACAGTTGCAGTGAAACTGAAGAGATGTAATGGACTTCAAAGTCTAAAATAGGTGCTTTCTGTCCCTTTCCAAATCTTCTCTAGATCTTGAATTACTGCACCAGCATTCTTCACAATGAAGGTACAATATAGATCTCACATTCAAGGTCTATTGTAACTATAGTTAGGTTTGTGTGTGAGGGACCACTATTTCAAGGAATTTTCTTTTCCTTTTTGATAGGGGCAAATACTAAGAAAGACAGGGACAACCAATCAATAATGTCAACAATGCTCCCTTAAAAGTAGTGAAGTCTCAAAATGCAATTAGAGCATAATTATTCCTAATAGTACCAGTGAGGTACAAGATAGTCCTAATACCCAGTCCATCATTTTGTTGACTAACCAGAACTTCTGTCATCTCTCCTAACTAAAACACTTAGTTTTGAACCTGGGTTTTTTCTTGGATTTAGAATGAATGTCAGCTGAAAACCATCCACTCAGATCTTTTTTCTCAAAGTAAATAGCCAAGATTGGCTATGAGATTATAGGTCTTCAACCCCATCAGAAATCCAGAATGACTGAATTAACTGAAATTATGGGAAGCACTAAGAATAGCTTCTAAAATTTAGCCAATTTATAGAGACTGCTGAACACCTAGAAAGCCCCTATACTACCAAACGTTGGAGCATCAAATCTTCAGCCTTTTGGCCCAGAATCATCTGACAGACCTTAGTGATGCAGAATTATTAAGGGCTGATTACTCTGTCTAGGCAGATATAATCAGTCGACTATTCTGCAAGTGTGTCCTTTTAACAGGAAGGGTGAAGCTAGGTGATGAGAGAGAGAAAGAGAGAAAAGGGGGGGCATGTAGGCAGATGTTCACGTGTCTCCACCAGTCAAAGATAGTTTATATATCTAGGTTGGGTATTGGGTTACACTTCTGATTGAGCATTGCCAAACTTATAAAGTCTTTGACTAACATTTAAAAAAATGTATAAAAGCAAAAAGGAAAAGGGGGCATGGGATAGGGGTTTTCTAGGGAGGGGAAATGGGAAAAGGGAATGGCATCTGAAATGTAAATAAAATATAAAAAAAGAAAAAAATCTGTAGAAACAAGTATGAAATCTGACTTTATAGAAAAAAATATTAGAGAATCTGAAAAAAAACAATAACAAATTTCATAATAATAAAAAAAGTGGTGAAAATTTTAAAGTATTCTCAGAATGAATCAATAATTTGGCAGAGATCTGTCAGACATGCTAAGATAGCACCAGTAGTACTCAGATGTCTCTTATAGCCATGTATCATTTGGTTAAGTGTATTTCATAGAAGGCAGGCTAGAGGTTCTGCTCAGTTTTTTCTTCTGCAACTTCTATTATGAGAGTCCAGGATGGACTTTATTTTGCCAAGCTGAATTTTAATTTTTGCAGGTAATCTTCAGATTGGCTAATTAAATGTGATGGGTCTACTGCTTTGCATGGCATAGTGGTTGGAGGAAATGGTGCAGGACATGCCCTGGGGCAATGACCTATGACCTTTAAAACGGAGTACTAACCAGAGAATGGGGAGAGGAAAATGATGACTTCTACATAATTCAGCACATGGAGAAGGGCTGACTTATGATTTAAGGAAACATGAATCCAAGCTGCACATCTGGTACATATGAGCAGGGAGGCCTACGTCCAGCCTATGGTTATTTTTTGGTTGGTGGTTCAGACTCCGAGAGCCCCAAAGATCCAGATTAGTTGACTCTGTTGGTCTTTCTGTGGAGTTCCTCTCCCCTTCATGCCTGCAATTCTTACTCTTATTCTTCCATAAGAGTCTTTAAGCTCTATCCACTGTTTGAGTTCCTGAAGAACTGGAGCTGGGATATCCCCCAAACTATTGCCTGTACTTGAGATATGTTCTTCTAGCTGGGCCACCTGGTCTCATCTCATTAGGAGAGGAAGCACCTTGCAGTGCAGAGACTTGAAGTGCCAGGGTAGGAGGGATACTGGGGTGGGGGACATCCACTCAGAGATGAAAAGGGGTGATGGGGGAAGGATTGTGGGAGGAGGTAACTGGGAGGGTGGCAGTGAGCAGAATGTAAACTAAATAAGCAAAAAATAAAATGAAATTAAGCAAGCAAGCAAACAAACAAACAAAAAATAAAACAAACCAAAAAAATAAAGACTTGTAGGGACTGGAATGAATTATGATGCAATAGTTTGTTGTGGATAGGCTATTTGATCAGTATTTGCAGTCTCCTTATATGATTAAGTGGGCAGAATGCATATAACTTTAACACACGGTAAAACAAACCCCAAGCAACTCCATGAATACATATCTGCAAGATAAAATTCCCCAGGATGAAATGCACTGGACTGATTCTATTATAATAGCTATGCAGGACAGCAAAGGGAGCCAAAGCTGATGCTAACGTAATGAGTTACCAAAGTTATAGCTGTTTTCCACTATGTCTTGCTTCTTTCAGGTTTGTGCTTGTTCAGTTTCTTACTTCACCCCAACACAATATTTTTATTGATTACTTGAAAATTTCATATGTGTCCTGATCTCATTTACTTTCTGGTCATCCCATATCCACCCCCACCCCTTGATGCCTTTCCCTAAAAAAAGAAGAAAAAATACCAAGTCCAATTTGTGTTGCCTACATACTCATTGGATCAAGGTCAAACTCAGAGTGGCCAGCCCCTTAAATCAAACTGAGTCCTGCACCTCAGAAGCCTTCAACTGTGACGTGGTGCTATACTTCAGTGTCCCCATTGCAATGTTTTCAGAGTTTTCTTCATTGGCTTCCTGTCCAGATTGTTTATTTTGGGGAGGGGGCCATTATATTGGGGAGGGAGAGATTGTCACAGAAGCCTTCTATGTCTCTCATTCTCAATTATGTGCATCTGCAGTCATCAATACCACTGAAAACGAAGCAGCCTTGCTCTTTACGGTCAACAGCACAGCAGATCATGGACTACATGGTTTCTGGCCTCAGCACAAACCATGGGCCCCACCATAGTCTCCAGTGGCAGTACAGACCTCAGACCCCAACGAGGCCCTCAGGACAGCAGGGGCCTCGGCACTACTACAGGCTACACCAGAGGCCACAGACATTTACCTTTTCTGGTTTTTCAATATAATATTTTTATTGATTATCTAACAGTTATACATCTATTTCCCCTTTCCCACGTGGAATACTCCTCAAGAATTAGTGCTCAATCTTCTATGATCTCATAACCACCAACCTTCCTCCTTCACATGCCATCTTTCCAAACCCTGCCAAATTCCAAACCTTTATGCTTTTCAGGCTTTCTTCTTCTCCATATTGACATTTGGAAATGAATGTAGGAAAGAACTAAACCCAGAGTACTTTTAACCTAATTTTTTGTTCCCAGAATAAGATGCAGCTGTCTCATGAACATCCCACAGTGGAAGGAGGACCCTGGGTTGGAGGCTACACGGCTGCCTTGCTTTTGTTCCTGGTCAGATATAATTAAATAATCATGACAGAGAGAGAGTGTGTGGCTGCAAATCTTAACTTTATCTGAGAGGTTTGAGTCACAGAGACACTTTATAGTTCTGTGTCAACTCGACACTTCAGATGGAAAAAAAGACTGGCAACCTCAATGAGGCGAGGAAATGTAAGTAATGGTAAATTCATGGCATATGAATTCACCTCCTTATACATAGAACTATGATGATAGGATCTTGTTTTTAGTTTTCTGAAAAAAAACTGAAGAGAAGTATTGAACAGAAAAACAAACAAACAAACAAACAAACAAACAAAAAACACAGCAAGCTGTCCTCTCCATAGGCTGGGACACAATAAAACATTTTTGCATTTAGAAGATATTTCTGATTGAGAAGTAATTTTTTTGAGATTATACTTTTTATTTCTAAGAAAAAAGGGGGAAAACTTATTTTTTAATTTATATTTTAAATGTTATCCCCTTTCTCGATTTCCCCTCTGAAAACCTCCTATCCTACATCTTCTAACTCCTTCTCCTATGAGGATGCTCCCCCACCCACCCACCCACTCCTGCCTTACCACCCTAGCATTCCCCTATGCTGGGGCTTCCAGCCTTCACAGGACCAAGGGCCTCCCCTTCCATTGATTCCAGATAAGGCTAATCTCTGCTATATATGAAGCTGAAGCCATGAGTTCCTCCATGTATATTCTTTGGTTGGTCCCTGGGAGCTCTGTGGTTGTCTGGTTGGTTGATACTGTTGTTCTTCCTATGGAGTTGCAAACCCCTTTGAGCTCCCTCAGTCCTTCCTCTAACTCCTCCATTGGGATCCCCATGCTCAGTCCTACAGTTGGCTGCAAACTTCCGCATCTGTATTAGTAAGGCTCTAAGGAGACATCCATACCAGGCTCCTGTCATCAAGCACTTCTTTGCATCAGCAATAGTGACTGCATATGAGATGGATGCCTAGGTGGAGCAGTTGCTTCAGTCTCTGCTCCACTCTTTGTCCCTGTGTTTCCTTTAGACAGGGTTAAAATTTTGAGAAGAGTGAGTGGGTGGTTCCATCCCTCAGTCGTGGACCGTGACTAACCTCTTTTTTGGGTATTACAGACTTGAAAGGAAGAGAAGAGGGGGAGAGGGAAAAAGTGGGCAGAATCAGGTATGGGAGGAGATGGGGGAGATGTACAGTGGGTCAGGAAACTGAACAAAGGTGTGTGGCAATGTGAGATGGTGAGCTGGGGACAGCCAACAGAAAGTCCCAGACATCAGGAAAGCAAGAGGCTCCGAGGACCCAACGGGGATGACATTAGGAAAAGTAATTCTTAATGAATGTAGAGTAAATGCTGTACATGTCTATGGTAAAGTCCATAAACATGCCAAGGGGTAGCTTAGCCCATAAGTGCTTCTCATGCAAGCAGACAACCCTCAGTTAAGTTCTATGAATTTGAACTTTCACTCATGGAAAAACACAAAACAAAAGCCTTATGTCTTGTAATGCCAGCAGTGGAAAGGCACATACAGAATGACTGGGATCAGTAAGATACTGACAGAGAGAGAGAGAGAGAGAGAGAGAGAGAGAGAGAGAGAGAGAGAGAGAGAGAGAAAGAGAGAGTGAGAGAGAGAGAGAGAGAGAATGAATGCTTGAGTGATTGAGAAGATGCCTGATATTAATCTCAGCATATACACATAAAAATAAGCACATTTACCCATACATATGTACACATATGTGTACACAAAGTAAACACTTCAACTCTTTTTCTCAAAAAATATTTGTATCTTTATTTTATTATTATTATTATTTACATTTTATTTTTTATTAAATATTTTATGTGTTTACATTTCAAATGATATCCCCCTTCCCGGCTATTCCTCCACAATCCCACCATCCCATCACCACACTTAAACTCTTCCAACAAAAGAGGCAACAGACATAGAACAGTGAGCGCTTCAATCTTGTATCAGGTACTTCTCTACACTGCCTCTTCTGTTTTATTATAGTTATTAACTTTGTATTAATTTCTCACCTCTTTGAACTGATTTTGCCATATTAAATTTTTGCCTTTACATGTGATGTGTAGTAGACTAGGTGAGCATCATTTTAGTTAACAGATGAGTGAAATCATGTAATCCTCATGCCCTCTTGAGCACACATGTGTCTCTACAAAGGAGACAGGTGTGCTGAACAAGAATCACTTGGTTTTCAAAGTGTCCACCTCAGCCAAGTGTTCTCAAATGAGTGGGATTTTCAGAGGATTACACAGGACTGGCATTTTTGTGTGAGATACGTTTTTGAGCTGTTTAAAGAAGCCTTCATGATTCATGTTTACAACCTAAAAAAAATAGGAATTTATCTATTTACATTTTGACTGAGAAAAATAATAAGGTTTCCGGATCTTTAAACTCTAGTTTGTGGAAGCATTTCACTGTATAATCTCTCTGTGCTGCACCCCAGTGTACGTGCAGATTTTTCTTGGAACAGAAGCAGGAATCTAAACCACCTGCTTTGCTGCATACATGCACTTCACTAAGCTCTGTCCCCACAATCCAGAGATTAACATTCTAAAAAAAGAGTCGGGGAGTTCCTGTGAAACGAGTGGAGGTGATCCTTTATTTTATTTTATTTTTTTTTAAATTACAGAGTGTCTTTTATAATCACAGACACATATTTAAATCCTCTGGGCAAGTGGAAATTGCAAATCGCAAATGAAAAGCAGCATTCAAGTGACCTCATCCAAAATATTTTGGCGCACAGAAATCATTTGCTGCATATTTGGGTGATCTGACAAAAAAGTCTTTTCAATGGCAGTTGCTCCAGGGTGAGCTTTCTCCTCTTCTTGAGAGAGTAGCAGGGCCACCTAGTTTCTAGGATCCATTCTTCCTTTAGTCCCACCTCAGCAAGAGTCGTTCCATTCCTCAGTCATACTCAGCCAACGGCATACCTTTTCCACTTTCTTATAAAAGTTACTTTTGGTTTTTCCATGAACGGAAGAAACAGCCAATCCTCAGGCAGAAAAATGCACCATCAATTCCAGAACTGCTCGGCATCATCCGACTTGTAACTTTCAGTGGTCTTAGAGCGATGGCTGGCTTGAAAGGATAGCACTCAAGTGGAAATCCATCATATGTCATCAGATGCTGATATCTGGGACATCCTACAAATAGACTCCTGAGCTTGATTCTAGTCCTCATACTCATGTGTTCTATGTTGTGTGTCTCAAACATTTTATCTGTTCTCTGGGCACCTGCTTTCCAGTGATCCCCAGAAGATACATATTTAGCAGTTTTGACTACAACTGTTAGAATCTCAGGAATTCTAACACCTATGAATATGGGGATGTATGGGACAACATGTGGCTGTTTCTGCAGGCTGTATTCACAGTCACAGAATAGTTTGAGTTGTTTGGTACTATTGAACTACACAAATTCTAGAAAGTGGATGGTCTTTTTTTGGCTAAAAATGATAAAGATGTGTGGAAGAACAAGCAGTGGAAATTTGAGGTGTGAGACAGGTGAGAGCCATGGACAACCAACTATTCCCTAGCTCATGGCTTTGAGGATGGAAGAAGGAACTATAAGCCAAAGGATGCAGGCAGACTTTAGTCTAGACAGTATAAATGGTCCTCAACACTAAGCTGGAAAGAAAACAGACAACTAGTTCCAGTGACTATAGAATCTCAATTCTACCTATCTAGGTGATCCAAGAGTCAGGCTTTCTTGAGCTTATGTGTGTGAAGAACCTTGACATTGCTTGACTTTTAACTTGGGAGGCCCGTGTGTATATTCTGACCTAGAGAGCCATGGGATAAATTCATGTTTTAAGCTTCTATGTCTCTAGTAGCTTATAAAAGTCACAGTTAAAAACAACTAATGTGGTGATGTCTGAGTTATTGTGTCAAGTTATAGAGATACATGTTTAATAAGATTCTGAATAAAGTATACTGCTCAGTGCATATATAAAGCACATAGAGCTAACAACCCAATGACATGTGGACGCACCAAAGTCTTTGCACCTTGTTAATAAATAATTTTAAGTATCTGAAGATCTTTTTTTCTTATTTTGCACATAGTATGTAGTTTCTAATATTTTGTGAAGTGACTTGAGGGATATCAATCACAATAGGCCCCAAAATTCTAATATAATATGGCCTATGATATGCCTGCCTAACTAATTTTTTATTAATAATGGCAACAGATTAATAATCATCCTTCCTTTGAAATAAATATATTAACCTTTTGAGGATTTCATTTGTTTTATTTTAAGGTAAACTGACAGGATTTGACAGGATTTACAATCTGTGTTATTCTGTCATCATTAAATATATGTTTATTGTATTACAATGAATTTCCAATTCTGTCAAGTACAAAAGACTTGATAGTTAATATCTTTTAAAAGATTAAATAATTTTCTGAGCATATAAATAATTCTTCAAAACTGTAAGTTAGGAAAAATCACAAATGAGTTAGTAAGAATTTAACCTAAGAACTAAAACTAAATAAAAATTATTTTAATAGAAATAACATTCTTGAAAACTAAAGAAAAGCAAAAAGAACCAAAAGAAAGAAACCAATAAAACCAAAGAGGACAGCACCTGAGAAACATCAGATGATGGTGTCTTTTGGCCTCCACATATATGTGTACATACATGTATATATAAACACACAACTCTGACACACACAGGAAGATGCAAGTACATGTAAACACACAAACTTCACTGTACTCTGTTAAATACATCATATATAAACATGTTTTATAAATGTATTTGTAGATATATATCATTCTTATTGCCTCATATTATGGAAGAACTGAAGAGTATTGTACTTAGTGTCTCTTCCTTAATAAAAGACCATAACAACTTTTTTCTATTCATTAATAAGTCTCTATTAATCAAAGGATCTTTTTACTGGAGTTGGCGATTATTAAAGAATCTAAAAGTGATTGAAATGAAGAAAACAGCAGAGCATGTGGTACCCAACCCCAGTTGATTAATCTACTATATAACCCCTATACCAAAGCTCGGTGACATAGTGAGGTGGGTGCAGAAATATGATAATAGTTGGAAGACCACAGAGTTTGTTGCAAGACTGTTCTATTTATGACAGGGAAGTTGTACCCATGAAACCACAACAGTGTGATTGCCTAAACGACCTGCACAATGACACGAGTTAACATGACAATACAGATGGGAGCAATCTCAAGGGCCCCACCTCTAGATGAAGAGATACAGACAATTCATGACTGCTGAGAAAAGGAGATTCCATCTTGTCCATGGACTGGCCCCCTGGGAGATTACCTAGCTCCACCCAGTCAGTTGTAAACAAAAATACATACAAAAATAACGCAAAATTGACTCAGTATCTTCTTATGACTGATTTTTGACCCGTCTCTGATCATGTTAAAGCATTCCTTTTCTGCTTTTCTGAAAACTATCATAAATGTATTTTAAATTCCAGTGAGGATTTTTTGTATTCATAGAGATTATGACCTTTTAGTGTTAATCTAATACAGATTTATCTATGTTTTAAAGCTAGAAGAAGTTGTTTTAATTTTGGATAACTCAAACATCTGCTTACCCAAAATAAAGTCATCATTAATTACATTCTCACATTCCATTCTCTTCCATGGATGGGAGAAAAGTTATCCTTTGTTTCAATGAAATTAGTATGAGGACGCAGTAAGGTCCGACAAGAAGAGTGGACCTTTTGTGTTTCTATGTTACTGCTATCATCTCTTATAATAATAAAATCTGCTCTCACAGTCTGGCATTGGAGTTAGGAAGATGGAATGGCTGGGTGGAAATGCACAGGTAAACAACCAAGGATTAATGGAAAGTTCAAGTGGTCCATTTTTGTCATAATGTTGATTAAAGTGCTACTTGGTAAGGTGATAAAATGTGCATCCTAAACTTTGTCCTCTTGTGCTTTTATTTTCCTTAGACATTAAAGCAGAGTCTGTACAGTGATGTTTCCCTCTCAAAGCTAAGTTGTCAAAGTGATGAATGATAAAGTTTCAAATCAGGCTTTATAAGCTGCTTTGCTAAATATAAAGAATTTACTCTTAAAAAACTGCATAAAAGCAAAAAGGAAAAGGAGGCATGGGATAGGGGTTTTCTAGGGAAGGGAACTGGGGAAAGGGGATGGCATCTGAAATGTAAATAAAATATCCAATAAAAAAAAGAATTTACTCTGCTCTCATAAATTCACCATAGTTATTATATATTATCATTTAATGTTTTTAATATCTTTTACTTTTTATATCTTGATAATAGAATACCAATTCCACATTATTTTTATGTAAACTTAATTTTCTCAAATTAATCCCATGTCCCAAGCATTCTTATAACATATATTAAATGCACACAAGTCCCATGTTCTATACGAGAAGATGTGCTGAAACTGAATTCTCTGTTCTATTTATTAATTTTTATTTTTTTGAGATGGGATGTCAATTTTTTTCTCCTAAGTTGACCTCAAACTTGAAAGCCATTTCTCCTTCTGAGGGTTCTAATTAAAGTTGTGTGCTCTGATGTCCAGGTCTTTCTCACCCAGTTGTTAGATTATAGCACATTGAACTCCTAATATTTATTTTTAACTGTTGTGGTATCTAGGAATAAATGTTATTAATTTCAGAACAGAAGCTAGGTTTTAATGCTATATTTCCTCAGAGAAGTCAACTACAAGTTATTTTCTTACTTGCTTACTTTTCAGTCATATACTCTTTGTTTATTGGATAGCTCAGTGAGTGAATTCCAGGAATGGGCCATGCTTTCCTGGAAGGTAAATGAGGAGCTCACCGGCAGAGGAGACTGAGCCACTGAATCTCCCTATGCTTATATCCAGGGCTTCACTAATTGCTGTTCATAGCTTGTTAACTTTAATGCCAAGTTTGACAAACCCAAGAGGAGACGGAGGTGAGCACTTGGACTCCATGTGTCTTTGTATGATCACTGCTACAGTCCTTTGGTGACTTTTCTGTACTATGCTGTGTGTCCTTATGATGAGAATATAAAAATGATGAGAAAGTCCCTGCATTTTTTAACAAAGAGAAACCATGAAAATGAGAGGAAATACATACTGATTAAAATACATGCCTGTGAATGGAATGATCCTTCAGACCTAAGCTGACTATGGAAGATGCTTGAAAATCTTTTTAATACTACCATGGACATTTTTACATATTCTGCTGTCCCATAAAAATAAACTGGTGGTATTTGAAGAAAGTCTGATTAAATGAAAACTTGTTAAAACCCAATCCTCCTCCAGTTTTGCAATTTCTAATGGAATGGCCAGTGATGAAACTAGACGTTCTCAACATGGATCAAAAATCTTCTAGTTGAGGCACAGGGCAGCACGCCTACAGTCCTACCACTTGTGACACAAGAACAGTGAGATTGCAACTTCAAAGCTACCCTGAGAAACATGGCAGGCTAAGAGTCAAGAAAACAATGACACCCCCCACCCCCCAAAGAAAAAAAAAGACTGTTGAGAGGAAAGCAAAACAAATTTCATTATAATTTTATTTTTTGAACGATATTGCATTTTATGCATTAAATTATTTTATGAAAATTGTGTAAAAATCAGTAACACTTGATATACTTAAAGGTATCTTTCTTCGAAATGGAAGTGTATGTATTTATTTTTGTTTTATTTTGATATTTCTGGAAAAAGAATGACTTTGCATTATAATAATCCCTACATAATTTTAGAGTAAGATGATAATCATAAATAAATAAAATCTGTGATTCCAGTAATTTCTAAGGATTCTAAGTATCTTACAAAGTTGAAATTCATTATCTTGACATTTAACATCCCGACCGAGTTTTTACCACTAATTAAAATCATACAATGGAGTAGCATCTGCAATTACTCGGTTTAGGGTAAAATTACAAGGGTTATAAATCTCTAAGCTTCAGGGCATAGACTATCACCAGCTGGGGTGAGGAGGAAGTATTTACCTATTGTGTAGTTGTGCAAAAATTAGGTACATTATATGTGTAATTCCTTCAGAAACATCTGGTCCAGATAACAGTCTGAGAGGCTATTGGCCTGCATGCAAGGGATCTTACATAGCTAAGTAGTAGAAATTGTATGGGTATAATCATATATCATACTTGTATATATGTGTGCATGAATATACATGCATAAATATATCCCACATATATGGATATGTCTATCTATCTATCTATCTATCTATCTATCTATCTATCTATCTATCTAATATATTTATTTCCTTATCTATTTATTCATTCTGGGATTTTCTGAAGGAAGTTTTTGTCATAAATCAATGATCAATATTTTTCTGACCAGTGACTATGAATGTCAAAACATGAGACATTCAAAAGTGTTAAAATTTTGGTGTTCATCCATTTGCCATAAAACAACCAAATTTATTTTTACAGACAATGCCTAGCTGTTTCTACATTCTATTAGTGCAATGTGCATGCTCTGGGAGATAGAATTCTCTGAGAATTCTAACTGACTTGGTTCCAGCTTTCCTATTCTTGGATATTCTGCTCACACTCTGCCAAAGCACCAAGGTTGCAAGCATTAGTGTAATGTTATCATGCTTAATTACAGTTCTTAATATTTTTACATAACTTTATTTATAAAAATGCACTATGTCAAGAATGTTTTGTAAGCTTTGTTTAAGATAATCTTATGAATAAAATTATAAGATTCTCAACTCCTTTTTAAAAACCATTAGAATTGATAGCAACACGGTATTTTAAAGCTCCCATTGCTAAAATTATCATCACTAGAAAATTCTTTGAAAATCTTGGCTTTTTAACTTTAACTTTTACTTCCCAGTCAGAGAGTCAACGATGGTAGATGTATAGAGCCTGTATTGTGTCATCTGTACCTGCAATTGTATGGCCACACTTGCATGCGCTGGCTTTTAATTCCTTAGACATCAGCATTTCATAGCTGTCATCTGCAGTTTGTTATGGACTCTGTATAAATCCCTTTCTGTTTATGCACTTTAAAGGGGTCAGTATTTCTGCAGTTATTCAGATACATTCTCACTTTCATCTTAGAGAAATTCTCTAAGAGGTACTTTTAGGAGAAGTATATCCAAATAAATGATGGCTGTATCGCAAATTAGAGGAATTTTAATACTCTTAGCATGTTTAACTAAATCAATGCCTACAAATAGAAAACATTGTTTCAAAAGTGTTCTAATAATTTCTCATTAGAAATACCATCTATTCATGGAAGAATCACATTAGGATTAGATTAGTCTTTGCAGTTACAAGCCGGATCTGGGATCATTAGCCTGGGATCTGCTGCAAAGACTCTCAAGGTGGGCAAGTACCATAGTTGAGCAAAAAGTCACTTTCCCTTTCTGAACCTTGAGTGCCTCCAGGGGTTTCAGAGAAATCTGGAAAATTCAAGCCAGAACTGTGTGCTGAAGTTACCCAGTCTTCTGTTGCCAAGAACAAATTCAGAGGGAAAAATTAAGCTTCCAAGAGCTCCTTGATAGTCTCAGGCAGAAATATCCTCACTAGAAAGGAATCTGAGGATACATAAGATAGCATCTCTATAGTACTTTTCTCTTGTTGCATGAGATATCATCCACAACAAGCAACTTAAAACAACATCATATCATTGTACAGTTCTGTAGACCACAAGTTCCTCTCAGTGTCTGCCACACAGATGAGTCTTATTCAGAGACTGTACAAAGAATCCCGTTAATTTTTCCAGGTTTTTCAGACTGTGGGCAAAGACTTCTGATTTGCTAGATATGAGCATGGCATTGCTCTTAGCTTCTCAATATCCATATGGTACCTTTTTGTGTCACCTTCTCTTTTAGGTCAGGAGCAGTGAAGATTCTGTCAACCCCCTCCCCCCAACTTAAATTTCTTTCACCAGGAAAAGCCCACTCACTCTTAGGGGATCACTTAATTAGGTCAGGCTCACCTGGGACAATCTCTTTATTCTAAAAAGCTATTGACTTGGGACTTTAATTGCATGTGAAACATCCCTTCACACCAGCACACAGGCTAGTGTTAATTGAATGTATAGAGAAAACATACATATACTGTATGGCAGGAATCTTAGGTTTAGTCAAGAAATCAGGACCAGCAAGGCATATAATATGAGTGGTACAAAAAAATTTTCATCAACAACAGGCCACATACACATGGGAAGTCCCATAAGAATATAAGAAAACTCATAACTTATTCCTGTCTATTGACAATGTAGATTTCCTGACATATGACAACCCATTTGTCATATGGTTGTAGAACTAATCCTGGACAAAAGTACACTGCATACACATAGACACAGACTGTGATAGTTAAGGATATATGACTAGTTTATGTATCATACTAATTATTAGATAAGTGTATACTCTTTCTACTTATTGAAAAGGTTTATGGTTCGATATTATGCCATATTCAACTGTCAGAAATTTCATGTATCTTGAGTAAATTGGTTCTCTGACTCACATTAATTTGTCATGATGATGTGCCAAAACAATGAAACATATTTCTTATAATAATTTCCATGTATTTCATGTATCTTGAGGATATTGGTTCTCTGACACACATCTAAATGTGTATAAATTTGCATGATGATATGTATAAAACAATAAAACACCCAACACATTTCCTTATTACAATTTCCATTATTAGCTTTAGATGTGTCACTTTTGAAAGGTGACAGATCAACATGGACTGTATTATATATTGTTTTAATCTTATCTATTATCTATTGAAACATCATCTATCTACCTATCCGATCTCCAATTTCCTATCATCTACCTACAGTATATCTCTCCAGCTGTCAATCATTTATCTGTCTCTCCTTTCTATTGTCTATTATCTCAATCCCTATCGTCTATTTATTATCTATTTATTTACCCATCTTTCTACTACAAGTAGTTGGTTCACAAAATTATGGAGGCTGACTAATCCCAAAAGAACAACCACAGGAAGGCTAGAGAGCATGAGTGTTAACTAAAACAGTTGTCCCCAGATAGAAAAGATAAATTTCTCTCCTTTGTCTATGCATTTTGTCCTATAGGAGGTCATCTAACACAGTTGGTGGAGAAAGAGAAGTCTCGGTTCTTGTTCATAGACTGTTCAATATGCTGTAATATACTGGTACCTGTTAGATGGTTTTGTTTGTATGGAATGGGCACTTTGGATATGAATTTTCTTTTTCTAACTTTAGGTTGTACACTTAAGTTGTGGCCTGGTGTGATGACTCAAGCCTTCACTCATGAAAACAATGGCCATTCTATCCTGATGTAATTAGCCTGTTGTAGTTTTCTATTGACTTGAACCACAGAATGTGGGAGTACTACAAGATGCCTTTGAGGCCCTCCCACACTACACTCATATTCTTCAGTGTCTTAGACTGTGGTAGCAGTCCTAGTTTCTCTTGGTAGTCATGATAATCCAGGCACACTGACCCAGGTTCAGACATCCACAGAATCACTGAATTATTCATTTATTGTTAAGCTGTTGTGCTCAGCGTAGTTTCTTCCTGAGTAATAAATTTATTTGTGGGCAAATGAAAAAGAGTAATGGGTTAACACTCATGAAATACACTGGTTTTATTGGTTCCCTACCTCCTTTAGTAACCACTTAAGGGATGTGAAATCAGACTCTCACTGAAGACTCAATGAGGGTGTGACTCAAGCATAAATGCCTTTGAAGAATAAACTCTAGAATGTGGTATCTAATGATAGGATACCACTGCCAATCTTCAGAAACCCACCCCAACTTTTGCCAACTGCTAAGCTGAGGCAAATGGCAAAAAAGCAACTGAGATACTTTCTTAGGTTTATGATCTTGTAGTAAATACTATCTGCAACTACAAATGAAGACTATGAAAATTATTTGACACAAATAATCATGTATGTATATTGTTGGGCTTCAGTGGGTGTCACTGTTTGAGGGGGCTATAGAACCTTCAGGATGTTGAGGTCTAAGGGCTGGCAAGATGGCTCAGCAGTTAAGAGCATTTGCCATTCTTGCAGAGAACTCGTATTTTGGTTCCCAGTGCCTACATGATAGTTCACAACCATCTGTAACTCCAGTTCCGGGCAACCTGATAACTCTCGTAACCTCCACAAGTACCAGGCTTAAACATGGACTGTGCACATACATATAGGCAAAACATACAATAAGTTATTATAATTTTCATAATTGTAAGACTTAGTTGGGGTTGAGGTAGTGTAGGTCAACTGGGGCTGAC
Source organism: Arvicanthis niloticus (assembly GCF_011762505.2). Classification (NCBI taxonomy): domain Eukaryota; kingdom Metazoa; phylum Chordata; class Mammalia; order Rodentia; family Muridae; genus Arvicanthis; species Arvicanthis niloticus. The sequence goes on along the minus strand of NC_047671.1, from coordinate 64,584,589 downwards.
CTTTTAAGGTTGACAGTCCACCTGCTCTGGTTCTTGTTAAGTTCTTTCAGCTTTCTATCTGTCACTGGGGCAGGTCCTGTCATAAGATGCCACCTTGACAGACAACCCCACCTTAGCTATGGTATTTTTCCTTCCATGATGGACTGTGTCTTCTAAATCATGAGCCAAGAGTACCCTTACCTCCTTATCCTTTTGCCAGATATTTGATCATGTCAACAGAAAAAGTAACAAATACACAAGCAACTGAGTCATTTTGCTTTCATCTTTTTTAATCCTCTAATTATTTAACATAATATTTTATTGTCTATGTTTAAATTATAATACGTCAAAGGAGAAAACTAAATGTCATCCAAATACTTCAGTTTTCTTCTGGGGAAAAGAGTAATTTGTTCTTAGTTATATGCAGATGATTTTTACTATATTAGGTAAAAACATGGCTCACTTTGAGCATACCTTTATTTCAAGATTACAATTTAAAGGGAATATATAGTTTATGAGTTGATATGATAATTATTATATGATTCATTTTCAAAGTTTCATTTCAGTCTTGTTCAATGAAATACTAATTAGGTGAAGCTAAGTGTGGTATTCGCTGGACTAACCTGTTTGTGGAAACATTCAAAGAGAGACTGACTTGAACTTGGAGGCTATCTACTGTGTAGCAATGGACTCCTCAGGGTCACTTAAACTTGTTTAACTGCTGCCTGGGCCAAAAAATCTAAAACCTGAACGTGTTGGAAGACAAGTGTGCGGTGACTTAAATGGCTGTTGTGGAACTGTTTGTCTTTTTATTACATTTCATATTCAGCTTTGATAGTGTATGTGAAATTTTGTGCTTAAAATATGATTATGGTTTCTTATGTCAAGGCAAACACATAAGAATATGTTCTGTATTAATCTAAACCCTTTGAGAAGGTACACCAAGCCATATGTGTAGGCCCACAGTCTTTTGAGGAGTTCAAGGCAGAGGAATACATGTAGGAAAGGATCAGGAATAAGCATGGCCAATGTCAAATACTATTCCCAGTCTTAACTCATTCTGGGGTTTGTTATTGGCCTAGAGAATTCCATGCAATATACTCTGAGGGATAGCACTTTGAGATTGGCATTTATTAGGCTCTACAACAAGCCTAATTATCATTCTACGATTCTGCAGTTGCCATAGTGACTGCCTCAGATTAACCTCAACTTTCTACAGAATAGGTCTTCAAACAATTTTATACTCTTAACTGAGTTTTCAAAGACATAGTCTATAGAAAAAATTTCAGCACATGGAAATCAAGAACCTAAAGAATGGGAGGTGCAAGCTCCAAGTTTGAGTTCAGCAAAATCAGATGATCTGACTTCAAATAAGCCTCCTAGTCTATAAAAGTATAGCTGTCAATGTGTAGGCTGATATTGTTATTTTAATCACTACTTTGGGTACAGTCTCTAAAAGTCACCCTTATTGTCATAAGTATATTGAAAGTTCAGGTAAAATATATTGTAATTTATAAAAATTTGATATTGATGACTTTAGCGAACTAATCATCATCACTATGTCTAAGAAGTACTGTCATTTGGCTTGCCAAATTCATTTAGAATCCTAATTCCTACTCAACACATTTAATAATTTTTTACAGAGTATATTTCTCAGAAATCTGAATCAAATATGCTGAGAAAATGTACATTAAATTTAAAGACATTTCTGGCCAGATTGTTTTGGCAATTTCATTTCTCTTTCATCTTCATTAGCATGTGTGTGTGTGTATGTATGTGAGTGCACACACATGGCAGCACGTGCCAATGTGCCCACTGGCAGAGATGTGAGAGAACAGCCTATGTTGAGAGATGAAAATTTGGTTATCAGGTTTACACTGTAGGCACATTAAGAGAGCCATCCCAGGTTCTCTTTCTGTTTTCTCTGAGATGAGTGGATAGTTGTGAAACCATTGACTTAGGATACAGGATAGGAATCACAGGAATGAGACAGGGTGTGGTGCTCATGAAACAACATTTCTGATAATTGTTAACAAAAGTAGATCCAATCTAGAATGGCACAACATGATGTCAAGAACATTCAACACCTGAGTCTCTGCATCTCTACAGTCTATAATCCCTGGATGACACACAACTTGTAGAAATATCCTATCTTTATTAAGTAAGAACAATTTGTACCACAACCTTCTACACATCAGACTTTTGAAAGTGATAACATATATTTTTATGGTTACCCAAATCATAAATTGTTCTAAGGGCTTAGAATAGCATTTACAGTGAATGACTAGAACTTTCATGGACAATTAGGCCTGTAGGAATTGGCGCTGTCATAGGTAAGTCATTTCCACGAATAATACAATGTATAAGTAGATTGAAGAGAAAGGTGCTCCCAGAAAATAAGTGGGATTTTTGGTGACTTTTCAAAACTAAGGGATTTTATTAATAAATGTAGTTGGATACGCTTCCCTTCAAAGCATTCGGGAAAAAAAATGGTGAGATGTTAGAGTGAGAAAATTCCCAAGAATAAAAAAGTTTATATAGAAGCAAATAATCAACAATAAGATTCACTCTTATTTCAGTCCTGTCCACCTGTACCATGACTAGCAAGAGGCTATAGAGAGGTAAGATGCTTATGATGACTTAGAAAATGGAGCCAGCGAAAACCTTCATTAAGCCAGGGGAACACTACAAACCAGACATGTCTTTCAACTCCTAAATAATGCATGTGCCATTGAACTAGACACTTTTAATGTAAAAACTCATCTTTTATGAAATTATAGAAAAATTTCAGGAAGGAGCATATGAATGAAAGGCTGGTGTGTTTGAAAAATGACACAAAGAAAAAATTCAGAGACAATTCTTAACAACCCAGGAAGGATGAACTTTCGTCAAATGTGGCAACAATTCTGAATCTTACTTATCCTCCAGTCTCCAGCTCCAAACATGCCAGTGAGCCTTGCTTGCAGCGTATAACTACAGCTGGTCTCAAATTCTATCAAATGTGTGGTGAGATTTTTTTTTTTTTTCCCACTTTGGGAGGTATGGGCATCTATTGTCTCCAACCACAAAAGGGATTCCTAAAAACACTGAAGGAAATAGAAATCCAACACCAGTGAAGGAAATCAGCAAATAAATTACAAAAACTGTCCATTTGCCTGTCCCTTTTAATCTTAATGTCGTATTCAAACTATTGGGCATGTAACTGAATATCTCAACTGTACCTGAAGAAATAATGGAGCATGTCTCTGCAGTAAAACAGAAGCGCACTAAACTGATGAGGTTAACCCAGCAGAAAGAGCGGCTGTAAACATGACAAATGCCTGCTATTGATTTCAGGTTTAATTACTCTGTGCGGCACTGACAAAGCCCATCAGATGTTGTTGTGAAGTGTAAATGGAACAGATTCCACTTCACTGCCCATAGGAAACTGATGGTGTCTGCAGTTTGCATTGTTTACTTTATCCTCCGTAAACTCCAGCCTTGATCAAATTAACAAGTGCTACTAACCTCCAACAAAGCAGGATGCACTGTGGTTTTACAGCGACAGCCTTGGAACTGCATCTCAGCAGCAACGCATTGATAACAAATGCTAGTCTACTGGCTGGCAGTGAGCTCTTCAGCGAGGGACCTGCGAGTCCTTCTTGGGGCTGCTGGGATCCCTTTCCACAGGTGTGTTGTGTAAGAACCGGCAAAGAGGGTTTATTTACAGTGGTTAACTATGGCAGTGTAATACATAGCCTGTGGTCTCTTTTCCTGGGAGCTCCTGGATTATTTTTGTTGTTTTCGACTGCTTTTGTTCACAGTTGCTTTGGAAGAACGTTTGTGCTTATAACTAACATTAGGCCAATAGCTTTCTGTCTCCTACCTCTTTTCACATATATAAACTCTTTGTGTTCTCTGTCACGTTAGGTTCACCCTTCGACTCTAAATCACATGGTAATTCCCAACACTCATGCATGCAAATCCTCCTTACAAGGGAGTTTATTCTGCTGACCTGTTAGTTTTTTTTTTTTCCTGCACAAGCCTGTTTCAAAATTTGTTATTTTATTATCAAAGTGTGAGTAGATTGTATTTCTACATAGAGATATTTGTGCGTAAGAGTCAAACTATGAATTGAGGGTATCTCTTAATTGTTTGTATCTGACTGGTGATCCGTCAAAACTGGATGTCCACCTCTAAGACATTTTTCTCATGGTCCAGCTGAGCCCTCCTTTCCATCTGCACACACTTGCTAGACTGGCTGTTGTTATAACAGTTCCCCTTGCCAGACCTTTTTTTTTTTTTTTTCTCCTGCTCTTGGCAATGCCCAGAAAAAGGTGGTTGTCTACTTCCCAGTTTGCACTCCCAGTCTGGCAGCCTTCAAATTCTCATTCTGTCTTTTAAATTCACTGATTTTTTTTTTTTTTTGTCATGATACAGTAAACAACAGATCAGCACAAACCCAGAAATTATTACATATATTGAAAACAAAATAAAATACTAAAAACCAAGAATAAAAGATAAAGCATCTAATACTAACTATGCAGAGTTACCAATGTGTGGTCAACAGCAACTTAATTGATTTCAATGAGTGTAACAGTGACAGAAAGGAATTCTGATGTCAGCAAGTTAGTTAAAAACACCTACCTTGCTCAGATATGACTAATTATTGACCAAAAATTTAAATAATGCAAAGTAATTTTCTTGGAATACCATGTCTATGTTTTTGCATTAAAGCAAACTAGAATTTGCTTGCGTATATGAAGACATTTCCCAAGTGACTCTGGTTGGAAGCTGACGGCTGCCCAGTGGTGGAAAGACATACTACCTCAAGTTGGACAACATACAAATGAATTACACAAATGATTGTGCACGGCTGCTGTAAGTGAAGAGGAAAAGTACAGACAAGAACCCAAGAAAGACCACTAGCTAGACCACAGAGAACAAGGTTCCCTTGAGCATGTACCTGAACTGCAGATTCTTAGGGCTAAGGAGAAGCCTGTGGGTCACCGAGTACATGATATGTGCACTTGGGGTACTTCTAACTGGTTAATGTGCCCAGCAGACAGTCATTGGACAGCCAGTGGCCTTACGAGGATGGACAGGTGGAATCGGCAAGCACAGAAGTGCATGAAATTCACAGCCCACCCTCCTAGGTGCTCAGAGGAACCCTCAGAGTGTACCTAGCACTGAAAGTCCACACCAGAGTTCTGAGGGGGGTTGTTTATTGTTAGTGTTATTTTGTTTTTCTCAATTCTCTACAAATTAGTTTATAAATCATAGTTCCAGGTCATCTGGGGGAAACATGTAGATGAGGCAACCAATTAAAAGATGAATCAAATTAAAAGATGTAAATCAAAGATGCTGATGTCTTGGCTAGAAGTGTAGCTATGGAGACCAATTGAATCCAGACAGGGCTGAGAGGAAATCAGAATGTTTAAATATATATTTAAATTTAGATATATGACTTTTACTATGTGTGGAATATATATATATATATATATATATATATATATATATATATATATATATAATTTAGTAACTCTAATATATGTAAATGTATCAAACATGTTTATGGATATATATCTTATATGCAAGATAAATTTAAATGTGTAATGAATAAATAACAAAGGTGTCTATCACATATTATATAAATTATGCATATATATACACATAATGCTTATGATGTAGATTTGATATGTATATATGCTTGGCATACTTATATATATTTCTTTTGTGTGTATTTATATTTGAAAAAATATATAATTGGCTTTATTTTTCATACTTCTTCTAGCCTAGATGTTGTAGTCTCTTCCAGGCATTTTCAAATAATGTTTCTGTTGTTCATTTATGTGAATTTGCATGAACTTATTAACTACTGATGGAGCACACTGTTAGCAGCACCTACCTAAGCAGGGGTGGAGAGCCTGGCTTTGTTCAAAGAGTTGAGGTTCATTTCTGGGGAGCATTACAGACCAAAACCCACACAAGCCCAGTATTTTTATCTAGTTACTTTGCATTTTTCACAGTGGAGAGGATACAGACATCTCTGATGTGGTCTACAGATCTACCAGTCTTCAATTATACTTTATGGAAATGGGCAAGTATGAATTCCAAAGCAATTTAGAGAATTAAAAACAATAACATGCCCTGATGCACCCTGCCCCCTTTAAGCCTGCCCTTAACTATGCTGGAAGAATGTTGGACCATTTTCCAGAGGCGAATAGGAAACATTTTCTACTTCTCTTAGAAAGCCATCCCTAACAATTTAGCAGATATCTTTGTGCATAAGTAAACAGTATCTCTATTTCACCTTGAAATTGCTGATGCATGACATTTGAAGAGTGAAAGAAAAAACATGACCATTAAAATAGATATTGATCACTTGATTGGTTTGCCACATTATGTTTTTAGCAGCAAATCTGCCTGAATCTGCCTATCAATGAGCTGCAAACCTCCTGGTCCCTTCACTCCATTGAAGAAAGTTAGGACAGCTGAAGGTCAAATCATAAGGTGCTTCTGGGGAAGACAGAGAATAGCAAATCAAGATCTCTTCAGACAGACATTCGTCCATCATTCTGTAAATGTAGGAAAACATCATTCAGAATATAGGAGGTATAAAAACCTGGATTTCAAGAGGTGGCCTCAGGATAGAGACCAGGCTGGAGTGAACCAGTCAGGAATCTACCCTTCTGCAGTTTATTCTGAATAGGAGATTCATGGCTTGTCCTCCACAGCTTCTCTTTAGACTACTGAATGGAGTTTCTTGGAAGAATGATGGCGTGGAAAACAGCTTCTCCTAAACCACTGGGCTAGCATGCTCTCTATAAAAGGAGAAAAATCCGTGATTGACATTTGCCAGGCACAGGGGACCGCATCCATAATTTGTCACTGTCCAAATACATTTTTTTTTTTTTTGTAAATGAGCCAGCCTCAATCCTCTGATTGAGCCATTTCAAATGCAAATAATTCCATTCCAACTGCCTCTTTACATTAGCTAAATGAAGTCATCAGTAACCAAAATTGGAGAAAATCTTAACACAACTGCTACAAAACAAGTTTTAAAGTTTTATATCCCCTAAGAATGAAACCGATGCGAAACTGTTAGGATTCATTACAGATACCCACCCCTGATATAACTCATATTCAAAAACAATCATAACCCCCTCATAACCAACAGTGGCCAGAGCAAATTATAATCAAAGATAGATTTCTTGGAGGGTGATGATACCATTAGATTTAAGGAATTAAAAATACATGAAACTTTTGAGTTAATGAACAGGGTCCTTAACTGCTCATTTAATTCAAACAGCTGTTTGTTAATGCCCTAAGCAGTGACATAAACTGTGAAAATACTGTTGAGTGCAAGACACTAGTTAATGCTATAGAGCAACACATGCTCTAATATTAAAAGGATTTAATGGGATTAATAGAGAATAAAACATTAACTCCCTATTATGATGCTTTAGAACCCAAGGGCAAATTCTGACTAAAGAGGACTCTGGTTCTAAAGCCACAAAAAAGTAAACCCCAGCACTGTACAGCAAATCAGGGCAATTTTATGCCCTTGAAAAAAAAGTGGAACCCTGATAAGATCACATCTGTTCCAATCACACACTGGATAAAAGCACAGTTTACTAAAGTCCTAAATAACTAAAAATGTGGAACCCCAACCAGATCCCATCTGTTAATGCTAACACTTGGATATGGGCCCATCAGAAACAAATTCCATATAATAATGGTCCCACATAATAGAGAGGAGAACTTGGGTTTTGTTTCCTGCTCTTTATCTATAGACTTATATCCTGGCTTTTCTGTAGCCATACCGCCGTGCACTCTATGACCCGCTCTTCTCAGGGTATTTGAAACAGTTTTAACAGAGAAAACTCAATTTGATTTAATACATTTCTGTTTTTTTTCTAAGAATTTGGGGAATTTAAGGTCAGTAATTGCTCATTATTTTATTCCTCACATTGGACTTAACTTCATAAGAAATTGATTATTTAATGTAATTCATAATAGAAAACATATAGCAATATTTACTCTTTTGAACATTTAAAATATAATAGCATCATGTATGCACATGCAGTGTGTGTGTGTGCGTGTGTGTGTGTGTGTGTGTGTGTGTGTGTGTGTGTTTTCCCATACACTGTGCCAGGGCATGTGTGTGGAACTTCTTTCCTGTGGTCTGAGGTCATCAGACTTGCTCAGTGAGTGCCTCCTCCAGCTGAGCTGTTTCACCAACTACTTTTTAGACATTTTGTTCTATTTTCAAGTACATGTAGAATCATGATTCTTATTCAAAATGAATGATTTCTCTTTACACTTTCTCATTGTTGATATTACAGCTAAAATTAGCTATATTCATTCAACATAGACAAATACTGATACTAATGTATAGTAATTATTATAATATGGGAAGTAGTCATTAAAATAAGAAATAGTTTCTATGCAACTAAATAACATTAATTTTTTAAAATAAACACAATCTTTAGAATATACCCCAATTTTGACCATAGTAATATTTTAATTTTTTAAAAAAAAAACTATGTAATTGGAGATTTTTAGCTTCTTCTTAAGAATAAAAAGCTCTGCTTTTTTTTTTTTTTTTCCAGTTTTGGTTTTTGAGACAGTCTTTTGTTTTCCAAGTGGCCTTGAACTCAACTTACTAGGTAGCAGAGACTGTTCTTGAACTTCTGACCCTCATTCCCTTCTTAGGGCTGAGATTATATGTGTGTATCACCACATGCAACCAGCGTACAAACTTTTGCTACACAGTCTTATTGCAAGTTGATCCTGTTAAAGGCAACAAAACGAATCATTATACGTGTACCTTAATCCTTACAATAAGGCCACAAATGTGTGACCTTTTAATTCTTGTTTTAGCAATGAGACAATTGAGCCTTAGAAAGGTAGAGCAGTCTCCCAAGGTGACTCTACTAATATAAGACAGGCTTAGGACCACACCACGGATGTCCGTTTCTGTGCCTACTGTGTGGTACCAACTTGAGAACATAGAAATGCAAGGAAATTAAGACTGAATAATGTTGATTATCAATCATCATGGTTAAGATTAACGAGAATATTTTAACTCAGTTATTTCTTACATGTTCTGCTTATAGAAATGATTCCTTTTTATAGTGGTTCATAACAAATATGATGGTACGCTGGACAGATTAACACTTCATTTTCTGTTTTCATTTTGAGCTGTTTCCTAGAGGAACTGTACAGACAAGAAGGAATCCTACAGTTTGTCATGATCTTCCTTTGATGTGACTGCTGGAATCTCCGAAGCAAAATTTACTTAAATATTTACTTGGCATGAGTGAAGCTGAAATGGGGAAGACCCTCACAGCAAGGTGGGTCGCTTTATTGTGATTGGATTGTACTGTCTTCTTCTGGTCTAGATAAGTTGAAATGAAAATGTGTCCATTAGTTGAGGGCTGGAGTACAGAACTCTGAGGTTGTTAGGCCCATTTTTCCAAATCATTCCACTGATGTTTTATTAAATAACACTTTAATGATAGAAAGCATGATGTTTTAGTTTCTTATCCAAAAACATTTTAAGAAGATCCAAAACATCATTTAAACTATCAATGATGGGAGCTGCTCTCAACTTCATTTCTGTATCAGAGTAGTCACCTGCAATGCAGGTAAGTTATTTCAGGATAATTCTGTGCATATAACTTCATTAACTGAAAAAAATCCCATTTAAGAATATATAAATATGTGTTAGCTACAGCTTTATGAACAGAAACAAAGAGGAGAATAATTTAACAAAAACCATGAAAAGAGGGCTGGAGAGATGACTCAGCAGTTAAGAGCACTGACTGCTCTTCCAGACATCCTGAGTTCAATTCCCAGCAACTACATAGTGGCTCACAACCATCTGTAATGGGATCCAATGCCCTCTTTTGGTGTGTCTGAGGGCAACTATAGTGTACTCGTATATATAAAATAAATAATAATTCTTAAATAAATCACAAAGGGAAAGGCACAGCAGTGTAAATGAACAACTTTATTTTTATTGGATATTTTCTTTATTTACATTTAAAATGTTATCCCCTTTTCTGGTCCACCCCACCCACAAAAACCCCCTATAACATTCCCCCTCCCCACCCACTCCTGCTTCCTCTCCCTGGCATTCCCCTACACTAGGGCACTGAGCCTTCACAGGATCAAGGGCCTCTCCTCCCATTGCTGCCCAACAAGGCCATCCTCTGGTACATATGCAGCTGGAGCCATGGGTCACTTCATGTGTATCCCTTGTCTGGTGGTTTAGTCCTTGGAAGCTCAGGGGCAGGGTTCTGGTTGGTTGATAATGTTATTCTAACTATGGGGTTGCAAACACCTTCAACTCCTTCAGCCCTTCCCCTAACTCTGCCATTGGGTATTTCGTGCTCAGTCCAATGGTTGTCTGTGAGCATCCACCTCTGTATATGTCGGGCTCTGGCAGAGCCTCTCAGGAGACAGCAATATCAGGCTCCTATCAGGAAGCATTTCTTGGCATCCACAATAGTGTCTGCTTTTGGTGACTGACTGTATATGGGATGGATCCCCAGGTGGGGCAGTCTCTGGATGGCCTTTCCTTCAGTCTCTGCTCCACACTTTGTCTCCATATTTTCACCCATGAGTATTTTGTTCCCCCTTCTAAAGACTGAGGCACAAACTTTGGTCTTCCTTCTTCTTTGATCCACTTGTCAGTGAGTGCATACCATGTGTGTTCTTTTGTGATTGGGTTACTTCACTTAGGATGATATTTTCTGGTTCCATCCATTTGCCTAAGAATTTCATGAAGTCATTGTTTTTAATACCTGAGTAGTACTCAGCGACTGTGTAAATGTATCACATTTTCTGCATCCATTACTCTGTTGAAGGTTCTTTTCAGCTTTTGGCTACTACAAATAAGGCTGCTATCATGACAGTGGAGCATGGGTTCTTGTTATATGTTGGAGCATCTTTTGGGCATACGGCCAGGAATGATATTGCTGGATGCTCAGGTAATGTCCAATTTTCTGAGGAAACACCAGAATGATTTCCAGAGTGGTTTTACCAGCTTGCAGTTCCACCCAAAATGGAGGAATGTTTTTCTTTCTTCACATCCTCTTTAGCATCTGCTATCACCTGAGGTTTTGATCTTAGCCATTCTGACTGGTAGAATCTCAGGGTTTTGATTTTCATTTCCCTGATGACTAAGGATGTTGAACATTTCTTTAGGTGCTTCTCAGATGTTTGAGTTTCCTCAGTTGAGAATTCTCTGTGTAGCTCTGTTCCCCATTTTTAATAGGGTTATTTGGTTCTCTGGAGTCTAATTTCTTTAGTTCTTTGTATATATTGGATATTAGCCCTCTATCAGATGCAGGATTGGTAAAGATATTTTCCCAATCTGTTGTTTGCTGTTTTGTCCTATTGACAGTGCCCTTTGCCTTACAGAAGCTTTGCAATTTTATGAGGTCCCATTTGTCAATTGTTGATCTTAGAGCATAAGCCATTGGTGTTGTGTTATTGAAATTTTCCCCTGTGTCCATGCGTTCGAGGCTCTTCCCCACTTTCTCTTCTATTAGTTTCAGTGTATCTGGTTTTATGTGGAGGTCCTTGATCTACTTGGACTTGGGCTTTGTACAAGGAGATAAGAATGGATTAATTTACATTCTTCTACATGCTGACCTCCAGTTGAACCATCACCATTTATTGAAAATGCTGTCTTTTTTTTCCCCACTGGATAGTTTTAACTCCTTTGTCAAAGATTAAGTGACCATAGATGTGTGGATTCATTTCTGGGTCTTCAATTCTGTTCCATTGATATTCTTGCCTGTCTCTGTACTAATACCATACAGTTTGTTTTTATCACTATTTCTCTGTAATACAGCTTGAGGTCAGGGATGGTGATTCCCCCAGAAGTTCTTTTATTGTTGAGAATAATTTCTGCTATCTTGAGTTTTTGTTATTCCAAATGAATTTGAAAATTGCTCTTCCTAACACTATGAAGATTTGAGTTGGAATTTTGATGAGAATTCCATTGAATCTGTAGATTGCTTTTGGCAAGATGGCCATTTTTACTATTTTAATCCTGCCAATCCATGAGCATGGGAGATCTTTCCATCTTCTGAGATCTTCTTTGATTTCTTTCTTCAGAGACTTGAAGTTCTTGTCATACAGATGTTTCACTTGCTTGGTTAGAGTCACACCAATATATTTTGTATTATTTGTGACTATTGTGATAGGTGTCATTTTTCTAATTTCTTTCTCAGCCTGTTAAAAGTGGAAATCTTTTGTGGAAAATTTGAAAACAAATATACTTTTCATACCAATAAATGAACATTGTTTAAAAATAACTCATACAATTAATTTCAAAATGGTTAAGAAAGGCATGACGTTAGCCACTGACACACATTTCACATACAAAGTGTGATTAAGACATATTTTTCTGCTTTAAATGGTTAAAGAAACAGGTATGAGCTTGGTAAAGTCTTATGTTCGCTTCATCTCTCTGCATTTCCATGTTCTAAACTATGAGCAAAAACACAATGTAGAGAGTTCAACTGGCTGAGTGATGTGGGTATCACAGGTATGACATGTGGAACCTGGACTGAGTGGAGACTTTCATAAACTCTTCCTCTGTGTGTGCAGATTTTCTGTGGTCCCTTCTGAACATGGAGATGCTGTGTTCTTCTTTCTTTTTGTTCAGGTTGGCAAAAAATGCACTGGTGATGCTATTCTGGAGAAGTAGATTCTGTTTTCATCTTTAAATGACCATTTGATAGCATGCTTCCCATCTACATATTAATTGTATAAGTGAACGCTGATGAGTTTATGGCATTGGTAAAAGATTCGAGAAGATTGAAATATAGCATTTGTTGGAACATTCCGTTTCAGGGGAATTGTAGGAGAATAACATAGTTATAATTGGAAACATCCAAATTTTTAAAAAGAAAAAAGTAGGAAAGTTAATTGGCATACATCCTTTCAAATGTGTGAATTAACACATGAATGTTTCCTACAAGTAGAGGCCGTGGGTTGCTAGAAACATGTTAATTAGTCTTTCTATTTTTTTTTTTTTTTGTGTATGTTTCCTTTGGAAAATTAAACATATACACAGTTGTTTAGTTGTAAGGATTTAGTTTCAATACTATTTCAAATAATTCAGGAATATTTGTACCTGTAATATTATCCATAGCTTGAACAACAGTTATTCATTAATAACTAAAGCTAAAAACATCATTTGAAAGGACTTTCATTTACTTAAAAGGAGCATCCATACAACAGACATGAGCTATTCTTTCCATTTGAAAATTGCACTTTTTCTCTCAATATCTTTAATATCTGCTTCTTTCTCTTTATTGTTAAGAGCGACAAATACGATTTTTCCAAATAATGCTAATAACATACCATTAGCAGAGTAATTCCACAAATAAGGCTGCAATTGTGTATAAACAGTGGTGGCTTGCTGGAGAAGAATGCCTCTATAGTTTACCATCCTTATTTCTTCATTACCAGTTGTAATTTGTAATGATGATATAGTAATGAACAAGATTTTTAAAAAGCCAAAACTATGCAACAGCTTTCAATTCCCTAACCCTAAAACTTGTTATAGATGTTTTAATTTCTCAAAGCAGAAGAGACTATTGTAAAACAAATTCTATTTTAAGTCTAACCTTATTAAAAATAAAAACAACATTAAAGAAGAAACCTATTCTCTGTTTGAAACAAGTGAATTTATGTTAGCAACTCCAATTAACTCTAATGGGAGAACAGAGATAAATCTCAGAGGCACTGGCAAGTAAAAGCCTGAGATTAACTGCTCTGGGGGACTCAGAGAGCATCCAGGTGTCATGTGAACTTCAGAAATGACCTTGAGAACACTGGCAGGAATCCATCAAAAGGTAGGAAAAGATGTTACTTTTGATGAAATTAATTTTTTTGTCATTAGAGACGTCAATGAATGGAAAAGTCATTGTTTCAATGAACTTTTTCAAGGGGATTATTTTTTTCAAAGTCTAGCTTATGCTGAGGGATGAAGTCACATATAAGTGAAAACAGGTAGACTTGATGCTGTCTAATGTTATTATTCTCCACATTTTAGGAAGACTAAGCAGAAATAAACAAAAAAAAAAAAATCCATTTCTCACCATCACAAAGACCTATCACTTGGGGCCTGTTCTGATCTATGTGTAACACACTGTTGAAAAACAAAACAGAGTTACAAGAGATCTCTCCTCAATCATTTTCTATGACAAGCATGAGTGTATATATTACTACTTTATACTTTGTATGTGTGAGTGATAGCTATGAGTAGCATGTCCAGTTTTTTCATATGAGCTCCTTAGATTCCTCCTCATATTCAGACTCTTGCTCCAGGCTCTGAGGCCACACATGGTCCTCTCCCACCACCCCATATCTGACTATTTATGAATGGGCGTATAGTCAAGCCATGAAGAAAAGGCAAAGCTTTCTCCTTCATGACAGATGCTTTTTTAATTTCCTGAGGATGCTAGTTGAACTCCACTTTGACTATAAACAACGTAGGCATCAAATAATCAGACCCAGTGTCACCAGTTTCACATTTTAAGGCACACTCTTGTACAGCAGTTGATGTGGTAGAAACTGAGATGGGATTCCCTAAAAATCACTCTGAAGGACAGTGGCTTTGTTGCTGCTATTTGCCAGATAGGCTTCAGCCAACTACTTCTTCATGCAGTTGTAAAAGAAAGAAGAGCCTGTGGAAAATGTTTGAAACTTATAGATCAAAATTTGCATGTGAAAGATTATAATGAAAAAGAATGTAATACTTGTTAGTGTATGAGAACATATAAACTTATTATTTTGATTTCTGTGCACAGGTGGTTTTAAAAATATTCCTAATATGCTTAGTATCTACTTTTTTAGATGTGTTATAGGATTTCATAACTGGGTGTCAAGGTAACTTTCTAAAAGTTTTACTAAGAGACTGGACAGAATCTACTTAGATCCCGGGCCTGTTTCGAAAACAGTGATTGCAAGTCTAAATCCTTAATTATCTCAAGTAAAGAATTTTCTAATAAGAATCAGAGCATTTTAATGCAATTTAGAAAAATTAATAGTATTTTCAAAACATTAGCTAGCAGCTACTGGGAGGTTGTCTCTTGGGTTTTTCCGTGCCTTTCCATCTACATTCCGTTCTGAGTCTTGCTAATACGTATTGAACTATTACACACAGATTATATATATATACTGTTTAAAAGACTTGCTCTTAGTTTTACATCAAAGGTAGGTAAATGTGGAGTTTCTTCACAATTCACTTTCATTTGTAAAACTCATGTAATCACAAGCAGGCTCCTGAAGTTCGGAGTTAAGCCTATGAGTAGGAAGTAATTTTCACAAACATGCAAATGATGATGATGATAAAAATATTGTACAAATTTCAGCTTATATTTTGTAGTTCTCCAATCAATTATTTCATTCAGATTCCAAACTAAATTGGCATTTTGTTACAATAGAATACTAATAAATAATTCAGTAAAAAAATAAAGTTCAAATGACTTTTGATACTACAATATTTAGCAGTAGCCTTCTGAAATGCCAAGTGTCAAGGTGATTATCTTTGTCTGAGTCATATAGAAATGTATGGTGCAGCTAAAATGAAGGTGAAACATTTAACATCCTCACTAATTTTGTTATTAATAATTGTAAAAAATACTTTTCGGTTTATCATGGAATTAAAAGTAACAATTTAAAAGGGTAACTTGTATAGGCCAAAGTGAAGTTAAAATTTTAATTAAACCATGATCAAAGGCTAGAAAATAAGTGTGGGAAACTTATTGGGAACAAGTGTGAGCCATGTAAATTACCTTACGTCAACATAAAGAATACGATACCAGAATGGGAATAGATTGTGTACCTTTTTAGGTGTCACAGAGAAGCATACTATGAATTTATCTTATGTAGCATTATAAAAACATAACCTAGAACATATACATTTGAAAATTTGAAAAAAAATAAAACCCACAGATATGTGTGAAAACTAGCCTACATTTTGGTGGGACAGTATCTATATCTACAGTGCATGACTTAGATGCACTGACATTTAATTTCTGACTCATTTTGCCAATACTTTTGAATGGAACTCTTCTGAACATTGTATAATTCATATTTTGAATTTTCCCAATTTTAATCATTTTAGGAGATGGCTTTAGTTTGCTGATGGGAACAGTGGGGCACTGACATTTTCTGCCCTGTAAGGTTCCCATAGCCCTCCTCTGTCAACAGATTCAGATTTTGTCTAAAAGAATGTTTCTATGACCTCTAAAAACTGATTTGTTTTGTCTGGTTCAAAACAAAACTAAAAAACTCCTTTTAGAATGTGTCTCCTAGTCTGTACAAATGGCACAAAAGAGTCCAGCAAATGAACATTAATAACACTTAACATGGTGGCGCAGGCCTTTAATCCCAGCAGTTGTGAGACAGAGGCACGCAGAGATCCCTGTGAGTTTAAGGCCAGCCTGGTCTACAAAGTGAGTGCAGAATAGGCAGAACTCATTACACAGAGAAATCCTGTCTAAGAAGAAAAAAAAAGGGAAGAAAGAAAAAAGGAAAGAAAGAAAGGAAGGAAGGAAGGAAGGAAGGAAGGAAGGAAGGAAGACAGAGAGAGAACACTCACCATCAGGATGGGCTAAATATAAGACCATGACTTGAAGGATAAGTTCAAAGTTGAGTGTAGTTCAGCTTCTGGTTCTGTGGCCATGCAAACGGTTGCATAGTACATCAGCTCAGAACTAAGAAGCCAGTACACTGAACTATAGACAGCCTGGATCTACTATGCCAGGGGGAAAGCTTTAAGTGGGTTTAATATGGTGAAGGTGCATGTCTGATTGTAGAGAGAATATCTATGTCTGTCTGGATGTGGCACCTGTCAGTAATAAATCTGATGCCCTATGGCTTACGCATGAAATAGGAGGCAGGACATCCGGAAGGAGAGAGAACCCTGTGATAAGTCCAGGCCACAGATTCTCAGGGAAGATGTGACAGGATGGTCGCATGATGCCTGAGCACATGCAATCAGCCATGTGACAGAATGTAGGTTAAAATAAATGGGTTATTTTAGTTACAATCCAATAAGAGAAAGCCTAACTGTATGGCCAAGGTATTTGTAAATATATTTTGAGTCTGAGTCTTATTTCTGGGAGCATGGGACTGGGAGGAAGAACTTCTACATCTGACTTCTCCCCAAGCACCTTGATTAACTACAATAAAACTGGCAGATCAGCAGACCACAAGTAATGGTGACTCCTTAATCGATAGAGTAGTGGGAAGGTTCCATGTTTGGGACTCTTCATTTTCTGGAATGACTTGACCAGGCAGTGAAAACATTGTGGCACTCCAGGGCATCACTCTCAGGTTTAATTTTCCCTCTGCAGGTTGAGAAATGACCCCTTAGCCTGGATAGCAGGTCCTTCGGGGAGAGAGGTTAAGTGCTGTGTTTAGCCACAGTATATGTAGTATACCAGGGACAGAAGAATAATATATTGGTGGCCAATAGAATAAAAGTATAGGCCATTCAATTTTACTTTTTAAGAGAAATGTAACCTTGTCTTGAAAACAAGACACACTGTTTAAGTAAAAAAAAAAAATGAAGTTCAGTAAATTTTAATTTTGTGATTTTTTTCTTTAGTACTTTTTTAAAAAGCAAAGTAAGTTATGGGGATGCACAAGTGGTGGAGTGGCTGCTATAGCATGCGTAAGTCTCTGAATTCAGTGCTCAGCACCACACAACCCAGGCACCATGGTGCACATCTGGAATCCCAGTGCTTGGAAGGGGATGAAGTAGCAGGAAAGGTTCAGGTCATCTTTGGCTACATGGCAAGTTAAATCCCATGTTTAGTACCATTCAATATTTTTCTGAAAATAACTGGATCTCAGTAAACTTGAAAAACACTCTGTAGAAGAGGTTTTCGTGTTACTTAATAAAAAATTACTATAGAAACACTAATAGGCAAGTGAAATTTGAATGGCATGTTAAAACTACACTGCATTTATGTAACACACAAGTTCTTTATAATGCTATGTTGGGACTAGAGCCCCGTGGAATGTATTCATCCCGACTCTGCTTTACCCTCCAGGCAGTCAGCAAATAACGTATTACCATGGACTGAGCTATCGTTAAGGCATGTAGACATAGCAGTGTAAATGACCCAGACTCTTGTCCATGGAGACAGGTCTATGATCTGTTGACTTCTGTTGCTTCAAAAGAAAACCAAAAAGACCTTTCAGGATTTTCTTGTAGGCTCTATAAATTCTAAAACAGCATCGAGATAGTGAACATTCGTAACATTCTCCATGAGGAAGGGACAGGTATAAGACCATGGACAGATGATAACCAATACTTCAAGTCTTAGGTTTGTGTAACTTAAGAGACATAATTCAGAATACATTTTTTCTTGCAGCATGTTTAGATACTAAAATGAATAAAAATGGAACTAAGAAGAGATGGAGTGAGAAGAAAATAGTGAAGATCAGGCTGGACAGTGGAAGAACTCCCTAGACTCTCATACTCACATGTGGAAGAAATCAAAATGTTGCTTTCTTGGTGGAATGAATTTCATGGCCCATGCACTCTAGTCAGCAGTGTGCCATGAGCCTCTACCATGCAGCCCTGTTACCATGAGCTATAACCCTTTCAAATGATCTTGGGTTTGGATAGTTCAAACCATTCTCATAAGACACTCTATAAGGATGGAATTTTTAAAATAAGTAACTTAGTTAAGTCTCACCTTAAATGAGTTAAATGTAAAGACCACAGTGGTCCTTACTTTAGCCCTTTTTTATTCACACCCATATAAATTCCTACTACTGATTACAGACTTTGAGGAAAACCTCAGTGTGGAGCTGCTTATGTATTTTCTATGTATACAGAACTCAAAACCTTTCCATCTTTTATCTAAGAACTTTGGTTTTTGTTCTATTTATACTTCATAAATCCATTATAAGCCCTTGTGGAAAAGCAATTATTTCCAAGCATCAACTAATTTACTAGAGCTCCTTCTCAATGGGTGTGTGGTTTCTACTTTAGACAACCAATTTCCATAGCAAATCAGGTGGATTTAGTTTCTGCATCTCTGTTTATACATAAGCTAAATTAGGAATGTTGCCACAGTAGATTTAGCTACTGGCCAAATAGAAGGTGAAGACTTGGAAGTCACAATCTCTTGGGCGATTAGTGGAAGCCAAGTTCAGAACACAGGTTCCTTATTTTTCCATTCCCTACACAAGGCTGTAGCTGAACAACTGTGTATACAACAATCCAATGCAACGTGGACAGGGAGATAATTAGACTCTATTGTTCTAGACATTTTTGGGTCTAAATCAACTGATCTAAAGAATGTAAATGCTCTCTCTCTCTCTCTCTCTCTCTCTCTCTGTGTGTGTGTGTGTGTGCCTCTCTGTCTCTGTGTCTCTGTCTCCCTCTGTGTCTCTCTCTGTGTGTCTGTGTCTGTCTGTCTCTCTCTCTCCCTCTCTTTCTGTGTGTGTGCCTCTCTCTCTCTCTCTCTCTCTCTCTCTCTCTCTCTCTCTGTGTGTGTGTGTGTGTGCCTCTCTGTCTCTGTCTCCCTCTGTGTCTCTCTCTGTGTGTCTGTGTCTGTCTGTCTGTCTCTCTCTCCCTCTCTTTCTGTCTCTCTCTCTCTCTCTCTCTCTCTCTCTCTCTCTCTCTCTCTCTCTCTGTTTGTAGGGAGATGCTTTCCAGACCACCATGCCTATGGAAGTCAGAGGAAAATCTGCTGGGTCTGTTCTTTCCTTCCACCGCATGTGTCATCAGGCTGGACTCAGGTTTTCAGTCTTGGTAGCAAGTGCCTTTAGTCACTCAGCCATCGTAGCAGTCCCCTATGAAGTATTTAATGTTGCACTTACATAAAATGGAAATGAGAAAGCCTAGCCTGATTTAACATAATAGCAAAATTGTATATATACAACTTGGAATGTGACTGTTTTGGGTGTATAAAGTTGTCAGAAATGTTAAGGAGAAAGAGACAGCAGGATCACCAGTTCAAAGGCAGTTTGAGATACAGCTTTTAAAACCTTGAAAGTAAGCAAGCAAACAACAAAATGTGACATGAAGGTATTGTCATGTATGTCTACCACAGATTCTAAGTAGATGAGGAACAATAGATGAACAACATCATCTAAGTATGATGATGGATCAATAGATGCTCAGCTGTGCTCTTCCAGCATTCTGAGCTTCCCCTGGAAACCCAGTGGCTGAGAACAGCTGCTCAATTATTTTATCAAACTACCTATGAATGGTTACCTCCATCTGCACGATATGACAGAAAGGCTGCATTCTGACCACACATGGCTAATCATTATGTAAGCTCATAAGCTCATGTCCACTGAGAAGGAAGTTCAGAAAGTTGGCTGCTGCTTGGCTTATTAAAAAATGGGATTTTAAATTTTTTTTTGTTTGGCTGACACAGTTTCTCATGCAACCTAGGCTAGCTTCAAACTCTAACTTTCCATGTAGCCAAAGATGACCTGAACCTTTCCTGCTACTACATCCCCTTCCAAGCACCGGGATTCCAGATGTGCACCATGGTGCCTGGTTTGTGTGGTACTGAGCATTGAACTCAGAGACTCACGCAGCTATAGCAGCCACTCCACTCTCTAAGCTACATACCATAACTTATTTTGCTCTTAAAAAAAAGAAAATCATGTGAAAACTTTAACATATACATCCATACAAGTTAGCAGTGAAAAATAGAAAGTCTTAAAGGTAATTTATTCAATATGCCCTACTAGTACATGTACGTGTTTTATGAACTATTAAGTATTTAGCTGCCATATTGAAAGCAAAAGATAAACATTTCAGGCATGAAATCAGGTTACTCTTTCAGTTCAGTTCCATCATTTCAATGATAAAATATGCAAACTGAATTAGTTAGTTAGAAAACCTTATGTATACTTTTCAAAGGTATTTATATAGGATCAAACTATTTTATATATCAAATAATTTATTAATTCAAAATTACATAATAAAGTTTTCTTTCTTCCTATAGTCAGCAACTAGTGATCATATATATATATATATATGTATATATATATATGTGTGTAACCACACATGACACACATATATATGTGTATAAATATGATTAATTGATGCTTAGACTATATAGTCAGTATTTTTAAATACACATTTTACATTTACAATTTACAAACTCATTTAGATCGTATATGTTATGTTTCTAAATGAAAAATTACATTAATTCACTTTGTACATTGTTACCAACTACATTTCATTTTTAAGAATGCTATTAATATTGTATAAAACAATTTCAATCAAATATCAATAGAATATTGATATATATTGGTCAAATAAAATTTAAAATTGGTATACAACTTTACATCTAAAAAAAAATCCTAAAATTCATGAGAATAACTTACAAGGTTTATATTAAGTAACAACTTACCCTACAAATTATTCACATTAGATGTTTTTAGTAAAATGTAAATAATTTACATTCTGATTTCTTAATAAATAAATATTTTAAAAACACATTTAGTTTAGTGAGATTCTGGACTTTAAATAGAGAGATGAAAGGTGTGAAGCTAGAACATTGTAGACACTGAGGGTTGATTCATCAATATGTTCTTCCAGAGTTCTGTTTCTCCAGAATTGACTGTAGACTCAGATTCTTGTGAATTAATACAGATGAAGATATACTATTGTAATATGAGTTCTAAGTTTTCATATTCTATATATGAAAATTATAAACTCACATTCTATTCCCTTTTTTGTACAAGCCTCTTTTTCCTGTTAGAAAGAAGAATCGATACTTGTATCTGTTCTGACCATGTAGCTATCGCAAGCCAAATGCCAGAAAATTCTCAAGGTTGCCACAGTGTGAGCTGGAGGAGTGAGGTGCTTGCAACTGGGTCCATAAGTGTTCTTTATTACACCTCTATTATGTAGCTAATTGTGATTAAATAACAGTTGTGAAAAATATGCAGAGCTGTCACTCATAGTACATGTTTAGGCATCCTCCCGCCAACTCTGGAAAATATTCTTTCACTGTCAGGAGGTATCCTCAGTAGTGCTCCAGTGCATTACTATGTAGGGACAGGTAAGGTGGAGACCTTGTGTCAACTAGGAAAGAGGTGACTGTGATGTTACCAAAGCCAAGTTTTATCTCAGTGGTGGTCCTGTAGGACACTGGGAAAATGTCATTAAGTTCAGTTATTTATGAAACTTGAGGGAAAGTTAATTAGAATTTTCTCATTCCATATGTTCTTTATATGAAAAAAAATCCCCCAAAGTATAATCTTATGTATTAGCTATTTTCTAATTTTCTGTGACAAAACAGGTGTCAGATACCACCTAAGGAAGTAAGGGTTTATTGTGGTTTACAGTTTTAGGGCAATAGTGCTTTATGATGAATGAGGAATGGTAATGAGAAAGTCTGGTCAGAGAGAGGGAGAGAGAAAAAGAGAGAGAGGGAGGGAGGGAGGGAGGGAGAGAGAGAGAGAGAGAGAGAGAGAGAGAGAGAGAGAGAGAGAGAGGAGAGAATAAGAAGGAGGAAGAGGAGGAGGAGGAGGAGGAGGAGGAGGAGGTGGAGGAGGAGGAGGAGGAACTGGTCACCAATAGGCCATCAGCTGGCTTCTCTTTAACCATATTCATTTTGTTCGAGATTCTACTCAACAAGGTGGTACCATCGGTGCATGGGATGTATCTTCAATATCCTCAATTAAAAATACCTGAAAATTCCCTTACAGACATGTAGTTGTGTCTTTTAGTTGATTCCATAGCCCCTTAAATGGACAAGGCAAATGACTACAGCCAATATTTTGTGTTAAATCCCAATAAAACACTCTTCAGACATTTTGCTTAAAATAAGTATCAATGACCCATATATATAGCAATCCTTACTTTCTATATAGTTAGTTTTTATCATTGTTGTTGCTAATGTGCAACCGATCTCAACAGACTGGCACGTTTTACAAACATTTTTCTTGACCAAAGTTACACTATATTGAGGAGAGTTTTATTCAGAAAGATAGGAACTTCAAGCTACTCCACAACTACCCGCAAGCATCCTGAAAGTTAAATAGCTTGTTTCTCCTCAAATGAAAGACTTAACTAAAATAAGCAGTGTGAACAATCTCCAACTGTGAACTAATTAAAGACAATTCCCTTTCAAGGTTTCCTCACTGGATGTCATTTGTGATTTTATTTTGCTTTCCTTAAATTTGTCCTGTTTTACATGCCAGCTCTTTCTAAGATTTATCCTTAAATAGCATGGATTTTAATATAGGAAGCCCTGAGTATTCTAACAGGTACCACATCAATGGTAAAATATTTTCAAATTACAAAGTAAGGACTTTAATTTTAAGAAGGTAATAGATGCAGTTTGATGTGGGGGATAGGAGACCATCTGCTTTCAAGCACACTCTTATGTCCACAAATCAGGACATAATGACCATGTCCAGAGACCCCAGTCTCTGTTCTACTCTGTTTCTGATCACAATTCCTGATTTTCCCTTCTTTCTGTGCTGCCAAATTACTGATGTCAAAAAGCCTGAGCAATTTCTGGGCAGTGGTGGCGCACGCCTTTAATCCCAGCACTTGGGAGGCAGAGGCGGGCAGAGGCATGCAGATTTCTGAGTTTGAGGCCAGCCTGGTCTACAAAGTGAGTTCCAGGACAGCCAAGGCTATACAGAGAAACCCTGTCTTGAAAAACCAAAAAAAAAAAAAGCCTGAGCAAACTAACTATAAAAATCGTGTAAGTCCATATAGAGTCAACATTCTTGAAATACATTGCCTTTATGAAACCCATCACATTTAATACAATTTAATAATAAAAATGAGAGTCAGTTTGTCAAATGTAATAAAAATGAAAGATTTATGCTTTTGAATAATTGAAAAATCTAGAGTACAATAATGCCTAAACGTTGAGATGAAAAGACTTAAGGATAAAAATAAATGGATTTAATAAAGAAAGAATGCTATTCTCAGATTAGTAGTCTAGTGAATTGTTTCTGTCTGTTAGCCAAAGTCACCATTTCCTTACAGGTTCTATGAAATTTTCTTCAAAGCCTGTTAATTTATTGTGAACATTAGAAATAAGAAACAAGCAATTAGCATATAGTATTTTATGTAAAATAAAGGCCTGCATTACTAATTCTTATCTCCATTTTTCATAAGTAGGACTGCTGTGTAACCAGTAAAGATTAAGTCTGGAATCTGAGAGTAACCACTCAGCCACATGCCACGCTGCTGTCCTCTGCTGTCTCCTTGTTGGATAACAGTGGTATGGTCATCTTCACTCCAGTGCGCAAGGACTCACAATACTGTGGTGGCCAAACATGGCTTTGTTATGTCTGATCATCTTGAATTCAATTTCCAGACATCAACCTCTCAGTTTGAATGTTTTAAAAAGGTTTGGGCCAATTGTTTTAAGAATGAGTCCTAATTAGTTTGTTTCAGTTCCTGGCATCTGGTTCTTTTTACTGATCCAAAAGTATTTCTCTTGATTTTCTCATAAACCTTCTGTTTCTTCCACATTAGCGTTACTCATTTTTCTCTCAGCTTTCTTTTTAAAAGTATGCTTAGAAAACAGTCTTAATATTTACTACTTTCTGCAATCAGATTGGGGACATTTGTGTTGACACAATATCTCAACTAATTTCCCTACTCATGCGTTATTAATATAATTCTCATGCAGGGAATATCCTTGCTTTCTTCCTTCTGAATTGTAATTTTCTGTTACAGAGTGATTTACATCTCACCAAGCCCATCACAATGTACAATTTTAACTCAGAATACTGTGGGCTTTTCAGATTCAGGACAAGATGCATGGCAGACATTCCTAACCAAATGTCCACATGTGCTTCATGTTGTTCAGCCTTTTTGCAATTAGGAAAGTCTCTTTACATAAAACTCCTTGTGACAAAATGATCATGAATAAAAAAATATGAATCCCTTTGGGGTCAAGGCATTTAAGAAAATATTCATGACTCTCCATGGCGACCAGGAAGCCTTCAGTGGAGATGATAGGGACAGATGACAAAAGGGATCAGGTACCCTTGACTACATTGCTTCAGTGACTCACCCTGAAGAACCACAGTTAACCCTAAATTTGTGCTAATTGGAAATACATACTGAAAATCTTAAGCCACCTGGTTTGGGAATTGTTACTAGAACACATTGAATCAATCCTGATTATAATAGAAATGTATATAAATATGATGCTGCTGATATAAACACCATGTTGTTAAAAATAAATAAAAGAATTTGAAATTGAGACCTAAAAGGTCCCGATTTTAGTTATAAAATCAGTCATCAAAGACCAGAAATCCCATAGCAGGATGCTGATACCTATTCTAGTGCTCCTCTGATCACTTGCAATGCCAACCCTGAACACAACGAATGGACTCTAAATTGCACAGCACTGAACATTATGCAATTATTCAGGTTTCTCCTGGGTTAGTTAGGCTTACAAGAAAACTAAAGAATATCTGAATCTGAAAACAGTAATTTGGAGAAAGTAGTGAAACAACTTATCTGCTAAAAGCAAGATATAAAATTGAAAAGGCCCTCATGGGACAAAAGACTTATAATTGAGCCTTGAGGGCAAAGGTAAAATTTAAAGGGCAGTCACTTCTAGGGTTTTACAGCCTTGATCTAGAAGAATTTCTTTAAAGAGGAATTGAATCCAAGGCTGTCGACATTCTAGAGTGTGGTAGCCCCGAGACAGCGGCTCCTTGAGCATCCAGGAGTGACAGACATCACAGCAGAGAAAAGGGACTTGAGAGTAGCTTAGAATTAACTATGGTTGTGTCCAGAAGCAGTCAGTGGAGGCTCTTCTGGGTTTTTGAACAATTTTTTATGGATGGTGGTGGTGAGTTACTAGTTAAGGAGAGTCCAGCTTTCCACAGGCAAAGTACTAATTAAGAAAGTGATACTTCCCTAATGAGTGTGTCTGTAAACACCCCTCAAATGTGGTCAAGCAACGACCATTAAGAGCAATGACCAAGTTGTTCTTCCTAGGAGCCCATCGATATTTAGGACCTGTTTCCTACTTCCAGGTCTGACAAAATGTCATCACACAGAACTGCTGATGACCAAAGGACATGTGAGCCCTCCCTTAGTTTCTCTTTCTGGAATGTATTTGTTGCTTTTATCCTGTCTCATTTTCCAATTGAAAACCTAGTGTCATGAAGCTGGTGAGATTATGGGGACCTGTTCCCTCATTCTATCTGAATTTAGGTGCGGTATTAGCTATGTATGGCATACCTAAATATTAGTTATCACTTCATATGGAATCATGTAACTAAAGGTGGGTATCATTAGCTGGCAAGAGTGAAATGTTTGGGGCATGCAATAACCAACAATTACAATCAAACAAGTTATAAATGTGTAGTTTTTCTGACAGTGCTGGCTATGTGTATCTGAGATCTTCCCTTTGGTCTTGCTTTGTATACACAATACACACATAAAGCCTTCACCATGTAATCACACCTCATAGTTCCAACAAACTTTCTGAATCATGTGGAATTGGATTCGAAAGTGTTGACTGTCATGAGATTTAGTGGTTTTATGAAATATGAACTCATTTGAGTTCCGCTCTTACAAAAAAAAAAATAGTCTAATTATGGGAAATAAATATATAATGTTTCTATTATCATCCTTCAGTATCTAAATATAAAAGTATTATATCTTCAAACTATATTGTTTTACAATGTTTGAGTTTTACAAACTGTCCTTTGAATTTCTGCTTTTTTATTTAAAAATTATTCAATGAATTTTGGATAGGATTTAGCTCAGAATTTTTAAACAAGTTCTGAGATGGCCCTAAACAAACATGTTTCTAACATTTTTTTTACCATGTAATTATTGGTATTTCTGATAAAGGAGTGATTTTATAATTTATAATTATAAAATTTTATTATAATTTATTATAAAAGTTTATTATAAAATTATAATTTATTGTTATAAAATAACACTGTCAATAAATTGTCAAATAGTAGACGTCATGGATCATTCAGCAACAAATAATTAGCCAAGATTTAATTATTTATGTCACTAGTAGTCAATGTCCTTAGTTAATAATAAAAGAATTATATTTAAATAAGTTTCTTTATGGTACATTATTGGTGGATGTTTGATTTTATGTTAATGTTATATACTTATACATCTAGGGGTGCATAGAAATTATTCAGGGAGATAGGGGGTCATAAGCGCAAAACATTAAAGAAGACTTATAACCTTGAAACTCAAACCTGAATTAATGTTGAGGTAACTTTCTATTTGTTTTGGAGCTTGTTACAAGGGAACAAAGGGACATATTTGCAGCCAGACCGTCACATCACCTGCAACCAGAACAATGGCGGCAACTCATTGAAGATTCTTATGTGACCCCCTCCCCAACCCCTCACAGGCACCATTCCCCACTGGTCAATGTGCTGAGAAAAGAAACTTTTAACATTTAGGTTAAGTCATTCAAGAGCTCATGTGCTATCATATTATTCTCTTCTCTTGTTATAATATTTTTATAAGATTAAATTCAATAAAAATAGCCCTCAACGTGAAATAGGGTTAGGAGAATGAAATTTCAATGAATATTAAAACTGCTATAGCTGTACTGTATTCAAACAAATATAAAAGAGATAAAAATAATGGCTGAAAATACCAACATTTGTATATTTTAATGATAAAAATACAAATTATTTAAATAATGCAAATAGCCTAATAAAAACGTACTTTACTAAACATGAACATAACTACATATTGCCTACCTGGGATAAAATATAAACACAAAGGTACAAAAAATTCAACCCCAAACTAATGGATTAGGTCTGAAGCTAAATTGAAGAGATTCTTATTAGCATGGGCACAGCTCTTGGATGCAAGGAAACCACAGGACCAACCAAAGGAAAAGAAAAACCTCAGTAAGACAAATGGAAAGGCTTACAGGAAATAAACCACATAAACACAAACAAAGGAAAGTCTGGGTTGCCACAGTCACTCAGATAGATTCATTTCATAAAAGTTACAGTATCAATTACTAGGAAGGTACCACCTTCCTGAATATATATGCCTCTCTAATGTATCTTTAAGATACATTGCAGCGCTTCAAAAAAACACAAAGGAAAAGGGAGAAATGGATGGATAAATCTGTCACCAAAGTAGGCAAACCCTACTCCTTCCTTTCCTTCAGTAACTGACTAGACAAAACAACTATCACAGAATTCATAGACAGTATGGCCAGTTGTCTTAACATAACTGAGATTTGCTTTCTAGCAAATGTAGAATATAGAAACTTCCACCTTGTCAATATATTACAGCACAGCCTAAGCCATAGGAAGTTAAAGCAGATGAATCTGCACAACTTACGTTCTGTTTCAAAGCAGTGACACTACAGTGTACTTAAATGCTTGTAAATTAAGCAACAGAGTTCTAAATATCTGATGGGTACAAGGAGAATTTACATTGAAAGTTTGCAATAGAATGAAAACAAGAAGAGTTAAAAAAAAAAAAAAGTTATGCTATATCTAAAACTGTGCTTAGCCAGATAATACCGGCTAAGGTTGTGGGTTTTTTTTTTTTTTTTTTTTTAATGTTTATACACAAAACAGGATTTTTAAATCAGTGAACTGGGTTTTCACTTTAAGAAATGATAAAAACAAAGAC
The DNA here is from genome assembly GCF_011762505.2 of Arvicanthis niloticus. NCBI lineage: Eukaryota > Metazoa > Chordata > Mammalia > Rodentia > Muridae > Arvicanthis > Arvicanthis niloticus. Next base: position 64,555,980 of record NC_047671.1, on the reverse strand, counting down.
ATTTAACACAAAATCAGTAGCATGAAAGAAATAATACGAGCAGAAATCAATCATGTTGAAAACAAAGGAATCAAGGGAATTTTGAGTATATTACTTTCTGGTTGCCTAATTTCAAATGGAAAAGAAATGCATAGAAAAAGAAGGAGCTACAAATATGTAATGTACTCAGCCCGATTCTTTGAAATATTAGCCATCACAAGGGAGTTCTGTCAAACACAAAGAGGAAATAACAGTCAGCGTCCTTTGGAAAGAGAGAATGATCTGCATTATGGCCTGAGTGTAGGGATGCAGTCAAGGCAGCCAGTGGATGGATAATACTCACACTAAAGCCAAGAGCAGAGACTAGTCGACCCAGAAGCATAACACTGCAGCATACTGGGTGGATTTCATGGTGGATAAATGATTGGAAAAGGTGATGACCCATGCCCAGTTGTACATACAATGAGGCATTTAAAATACATTTTATCAGAGAATATTTCTATTATAGATGGGAAGATTTTGTTTAGAAAAATGGCCACCATATTTCAAAAGAAATCTTTGACAAAAGAAGCAGGCAACTTGTTGGTCCTCTCAAGCTCCTTTGTCTTCTATGCAGTCTGAGCTATGTGGGGATATTGCCCCGGAGAAAAGCGAACATGTTTCCACTTGTACATGTTTAATTTCTGTGATTGATTTGACGAATGAGGTCAAGAAATAAATTTCCCTTTGACTTTCTAGGCATACCCCTTGGTAAAAATGTTTCTCTTAGTCCTTTAGATCCAAACAATTGCATTTCTTGGGAATATTTTCACTGAAATACTAATAAAACCACTTATTCTTCTCCGAGCCAAAGAATTTATCAGCTCCATGCTTTCAGCAATTCTACTTTTTATCGGACAAATATGGTTTTATTGTCTTTAAATATTCTGGAATGGTGTGAGACTTTGTTTGCTACAGAGACAATCCATCCAATAATAGTGTTGGCTTTTGTAAAGTGTAGACATGACCACGTTCAGCACTCAGCTGTCCTTGTCACATATCCCCATCTTTGAGGAACTAGACTGAATTCCAGTAGCTTCCTGTATCGATCACAAGATCTCCCTTCAGGATTTTTGTGCATTTCACATTTCAGTATTCTATACTTTTCAGACTGATTACTTCTGCATTATTGGTTTCTTTTTTATTGTCAGAGCAGGGGCTGCTTTCTGCTCTCTTGTCACAAATGGATTCCCATGAGGCTAACACTTTCCATGCATCTTGCCAACAGAAATTGCTGTTTCTTGAAGTAGATAATTTGGAGGCTCTTATGGCTTTCTGAGACGTAGGTGTAACAGATTTGGGATGTTCACTTATCTGAGGATTTTGTTCTTTGACTAACAAATGGTTTGGGGAGAGCTTTTGAAAACGTGTTTGCTTCCTAATAATGCCAGTGTAGCTTATTCATTGTCTTGTCCCTAAAGTGTGACAGACAAGCAGATCTGTTTTCTGTGATGCAACAGTTGCTTAGATTGCTTTCTTACCACAGTTCTTAACACTTCTGTGAAGTTATTTTTGTGTCGTTCACAAAATGGACATCCGTATTTCCATCATGTTGCCTAAATTGTATGCTAGTAGCTCCAAATTCCCTGTCTCCCATTCACTTGAGTACAAATCTAGTTGTTAAATCTGAATTTGACATTTGGTGCTGTATTTTCACAAAATCACCAAACCAGTTAGAATTACATGTTAGGTATTCTAAAATAGCAATGTAAAATAGGTTTTATTTTGGAAATTTAAAATGGAGTTCATATGTTTAGAAACAGTGAGCATGTTAATTTAAAAAAGAAACATTTAATTGAATTAATATTTCATTGGTAACTATAAGTTAAGCATAAATGTTATGAACATTGCTTAGGTTGTAGACATGAGATTTGACTGGTCTTGCAAGATCATCTAACCTAAAGGAGTCATTGAAAAACTTGATTTGTTTAAAGATTGTTGTAATTTTTCTTTCTGTTGTTGTGATTAAAAATCCTGAGCAAAATCAGCTTAGAGAAGGAAAGGACTTCTTAGGCTTTAGTTTATCATTCAGTGACGTCAGTGCAGGAGCTCGGAGTAGGAACTTGGATGCAGGAGCTGAAGCAGAGACCATGGAAGAAACTGCTTCCTGGATGGCTTCCTGGGGTTTGTCTGGTACCTTCCTTATACAGCTCAGGCCCACCTCCTCATGGATAGACTAGTCTGTTGCAGACTGGACAATTTTATGTCAATTAGCAATTAAGAAAATGCTTTACAGACAATGCCAGAAAACCATTTGTTGGGGGCAATTCTTCAAGTAAAGGTGTTTTCCCAAATTGTGTCACTGACAACTAAAACTAACTCTGTGTGTGTGTGTGTGGGGGTAAATATCAAATAAAAGAAATGCGATTTTTCAGAGGTTTATAAAAATCTGAGTCTCAGTTTTTATCCGCACTTATGTGACTGACCAAGCTTTTTCCTTGAGTCTGAAGACAAGGAAATAGAAGAAATGTTCTAAAATAACATCTGAAGCCCATTAATCTCAAGAGTGCCCACCAATTTGAAAGGTAGTTTAGTTTCTCAATGTGCCTATTTGAAATGCACTAGGTTTGCCTCTGAGAATCTGACAGGTTTGCCCTTTTGAAAGGGGACAAAGACAATTTATTGTCATATGATAATTGGTAATAATTATTATGCATGATAGGAAAAGCTTACCTTTCCATAAGAACTTCATTCTTATGAATAAACAATAGACCCTGCATCATGGGATGGTGGAATCCATATGATTAATTTATGATGGGTCACAGTCACACATTTGTGGGCTACAAGTTCACTGTGGACTGTGAAATGAAGGGAAAAGTATGAGAACTAATGGTAACAATAGTTTGCCAAGAGGTGGCACATCTGTTGAAGAAGAGTGTATCTTCCCATTCCTCTCTTTAGAAAATTACTGGGAGCAAGTAGGGGAAATATTCCTCCTTTCTGCTGTGTTGTTGACTATTACTGTATTAGTTTGCTTATAAGGCTGGGACAAGAATTACAAACTACGTAGTTTAAAAAACAAGAATTTGTTCTCTTGCAGTTTCAAAGATCACAAATGAGTAATGAATCCTCTGAAGCTAAAACCAAGAAGTAAGGAGAATTGGTTCTCCCATTCCCCTGGCTAGTGCCCACTCCCCATTACACAGTACTTTTCTTTCCATTGTCTTGTGGCCCTTCCCTCTGTTGCCCAATCTCAGTGCTTCTTTCTGATGAGAACATGTGTAACACACAGATAATTCACCCAAGGAATAATGTCTCCATCTGGATGTCCCCACCTTTATGCTATCTTCAGAGTTTCCTTTGTGCTTAAGATTATATTCACAAGTTTTACTAATTAAGATGTAGAATTTGTTAAGATTACTATGTAGGCTACCACAGTTAATACTAATTTTAATGAGATGTTATGATTTAGATAGAATCAATCAGAGTAAGAATAGCCAGAATTTTCAATACTGGTTTTTGGGGGGGGGTATTTATTTAACCCTAATCAGTTAAAAAACCCCTTTTAACAGAGTAGATGGTTCCTTTTTAATAACAATATTCTTTGCAGCAGGTAAAACAATAGTCACATATTAAAAGAATTTTTGAAACTCTCTCTTTTAACAGTTAGCAGGATTTAGATTTTTTTTTTTTAAGAGGAAGACACAAGCTAAAGACGTGATTCAAGAAGGAAAGCTATGAAGTGGAGCCCTCAGGACAGACTACTCATTCTCATTTTCCTGTATGAGATTTGCTTGAATGGTTCACGACAGCCCAAGAGGAACATTCATTTCCAAAGATCTAATCCAGGTGTGCAGTTTACTTCATATTAAACTTTCATACTAATCGCCACATTCTACATCTTTTAAAAGTGTTTGCTAATATAACTGCAATTGAATTATATTTTCTTGAGTTAAATAAACACTGAAATGTGGATTCATATATGTGTGTGTGCTCTGTGTGTGTTAACATACCTAGTCCTATCACATATATGGTTTAAAGGCACACAGATTCACTAACAAGCTATTAAGAGTGTGGGACTCTTGGAAGCAACAAAATGGAAGTTCAAGAAAAAGGAAGCTGGTAGCAGAGAGTGCACCTACTACAGACCCTGGGGAGATAAAAGTCACCAGAGAAAAGCCTGGGGAACATGAAAAGTCCAATTTGTAAGAGTATGCAGATACATTTATATTATATTATTACATTATATTTCCTATGTACTAGTTCATTATCAAACTTCTTAGGCACTTAGCTGTAAACACACTACTCTTTTGGATTACTACTTTACTTAAGTAGAAGAGAAAATAGGTTTTTTTCCACAAACATATATTTTACAAACATATATTTTACCATTCCATTTTATTTCTGACTTGTGGCATGCAGTCTAATGAAACTGCCTGCCTGAAAGACCAGAGAAATTCGGTGACATAATCTCTTAGGGTTTAGCATTGAACAATACAGGAAGTCTGTCTTATGCCAACATAGCTTATATATGTATGGATAAGTCTTCCCTAAAAGGCTTAGATTCTCTCCTTTTTTCTCTTTCTCTCCCTTTCCTTCTCTCTATCTCTCTCTTCTTATCTTTTATAGGCATCCTTCCTCAAGATTTATAGATAAAACCTTTTGTTTTTAATGAGCTTCCATGCAACCAGAATAATAGCAAGAATCAACTTTATTTTTAAAATGCATGGGTTTAGAATCATACTGTTTTATTCATAGTTGCCTTCAGATTGTCTATGTGTTCACTATAGGAAAGATTTTCTCAAATCTGACATGTACTATCAGTCTGATCTTATTGATCTTAAAATGATATTCCTGATACCATTTTAATTAAGTTTTTGAGTGTTAAACATTCAGAAGATAAGAGTTAAATATATGTGTGCCTATATTTGGTAATAGTTAACTACCAGGCTACAAGAGTATGCAAGACACATACATCCTGTCCGTATCTTAAAATACTGGCTTCATTTTAGTTTATGATATCATAAAACTGTAACAGTATGCTAGGATAAGACAGAGAATTATTGAAATGGTACAAAAAACATAATGAATTTATTTGCCTTACTAAACTATAGCCTATTACTTATTAATTTGTGTGTATATACTCATTAGTGTTCTGGAAAGCATATAATATGATGAGTTTAGTCAAATTATCCCGTCATGCATTCTTACTAAGATTATGGCTGGCTTGATCAACTGCAGGTCTTATGCATGTAGTCATGGCTGCTTTGAGGTCACAAGTATGGCAGGGGTGTTTAGTTTAGTAAACAACAGTTTGTTGCAAATGACAAGTACCTCTGGCTCTTACACTCTTTCTTCCTCCACTTCTACAATGATATTGAGCCTAAGGGATACAGATGTTTCATTTAAAGCTGGCCATTCTAGTCTCATATTCTTTGTACATTGACCAGTTGTATGTCTATACTGATGGCAATCTACTGCAATAATAATAACAATATATGCTCTCAGATGAGAACCAAGAGTTGCACTAATCTATTGGTATGAAGATAAGAATTATAGGGTGAAATTTATTGCTATGTCCCTTTAGCCGAAAAATAACATCAGGTTCTCCCCTGGGGCTGATGAACTAGCCAGCCAAAGGCTTTTGACAAGTTAATGGTACCAAATTGAGTTCCATCTTGTGAATTAGGATTTAATTCAACCAGAAATTAATCATTTTTACCTGTTCTTAATTAAATTATTTGTAGTGTTGATTTTTACAGAACTTCATCTCTAGAACAAAGTCCATTTGATCATGGTGGATACTCTTAAATTCTGTTTGAGAGAATCTTATTTAGAAGTTTTATATCTATGTTCAAAAGGCCTGTTTGCTTTTTTGGTTGGCTGTTTTCTGGTTTTAGTGTCAGAGTAATACTTGCTTAATAAAAAATTTGGAAGTGTTCATTATTTTTCTCTTACACAGAGTAATTTGAGGATATTGATGCCAGTTCTTCTTTGAAAGTTTGTTAAAATTCGGCAACAATTTCCCACTACTATTTCATTGGTTGTTATATATTAGTTTAATTTATTTACTTAACCTTGGTTTAACTTTGGTAAGGTCATATGCAAGGTTTTTAGATTTTTCAGTTTAGTAGAATATACATTTTAAAAGTATATCTTTATGAATATCAAATTTCCTAAGTTTATGTTGTTGTGTCTACCCTTTAATTTCTACTTTTTAATAAATTGGGTATTTTTTTTTATCTCCCTGTTTTGGCTATTTTGGCTAAAAGTTCATTAATCTTATTAATTAAAAAGCAATCATAATCAACTCTTCATTTCATTGATTCTTTGTCTTTTTTCATTTTTATTTTGATTATTTCTTTATGTCATCTCTTCTGGGGTATCGTTTGTTCTTGTTTTCCAAAGCATCCAGATCATCATTAAATTATTAATATAAGACCTCCCAAATTCTTTGATATGGGCATTTAGTACTATAAACTTCCTTTTGTAACTGTGTCCATTGTTTCCGACAGAGTTTGTGTGTTCTGCTTCCATTTCTATTCAAGAACATTTTAAATTTTCTCTTCATTTTTTTTTTTCTGACCAAATTCTCTATCATTCAGTTAGTGTGGTTCTTGGTCTCTGTGAGCTTATGTACTTTTCATGGTTTCTAATATTGTCAATATCCACCTTTATTCCACTGTGGGCAAATATAGTACATGACATTATCTCAACTTTTTCTGTAATTACTGGGATTTTGTGTCTTAATATATGGTTGATTTTGGAGACAGTTTTATGGTCTGTTATGAAGAGTAAATATTCATTAGTATTTTGGTGGAATTTTTTTTGGATGCCTGCTAAGTTTATTGATTTATGATGTACTTTAACTGCAACATTTCTCTGGTTAGTTTCTGTTTGGAATGATCAGTCTATTGCTGACAGTGAGGAATCGAAGTTACCTGGTATTACAATATTAAGGTTAATCTGTGGTTTTTAAATATAGTAATATTTGATAAAATTTGGTTCCCCTTTTTGTTGCATACAAGTTTAGGATTATAGTATCATTTTAATGGATAACGTTTTTGATGAACATTAATATTCTTCTTCATCTCTTTTGTTGAGTTAACACTTGAAGTCTCTTTTTGGCCAGATATTAGAATAGCTATGCCTGCTTGTTTCTTAGATCTATTTTTTTTTGGAATGTATTTTTCTATTTATCTTTATCAGGATTTCTATTGCTGTGCTGAATCACCAGATCAAATGAAATTTGAAGAGGAAAAGTTTATCTGGCTTACATCCACAACACTGTTCATCAAGCAGAGCAAGAACCTAGAGTCAAAAGATGATGCAGATGATATGGAGGAGTGTTGCTTACTGGCTTGCTCCTCATGGCTTGCTCATTATTCTTTTTTATAGAACCCAGAACCACAAGCTCAGAGGGGCACCGCTACCAATGGGCTTGGTCCACTCACATCAGTCACTAAATGAGAAGATACCTTATATCCTGGCCTACAACCCAATGTATTTTTTTTTATTTTCTTGAAACAAGATTTTTCTGTGTATCTCTAGATGTCCTGGACTTGCTTTGTAGACCAGGTTGTCCTCAAGCTCACAGAGATCCTCCTGCTTCTGCTTCCCTAGTGCCTAGATTAAAGGTGTGCACCAGTATTGCCCAACATAAGCCTAATTTTATGAAGGCATTTTCTCAACTTAAGTTCTCTTCTATCAGATGATTATAGCTTGAATCAAGTTTACATAAAGACAGGAGACAATAAATAACATTTTTACTCAAAGGTGGTATCTATTGTTGATGGTAAGATTTATTTCTTGGAGGCAGCAGAAGGATTGATCCTATTTTTAATACAACATATTAGTCTTTGCCTTTTTGTTGGGGGAATTGAAACCATTACTACTCAGAGCTATTATTAAATAATGCTCATTAATATCTGTCATTTTGTTTTGTGGTCTTTTCTCATACATCTCTCAATTAAGCATCCTGGAATCATTTATTACTTGTTACCATGTGACCTCTTGAGTCTGTTCTTTCTTCTCTTTAGATCAAAGTATTTCTTCTAGTATCTTCTGTAGTGTTATCTTAGTGGTTATAAATTCCATACATATTAGGGTCATTGTACACATGAACTTACAGGGTTGTGAATGCATGTACAAGAACCACACAAGATCAGACCAGCAAAATATAGGCATCAATGAGAGATGGCATTATGCAGTCCCATTCCTTAGTTGAACAGCTACTGGCAAGTGATGAAGGAAAGTCAGTTTTCTCCAGAATATGGCTCTTGAAAGGCTACCCATGCTCCAATAGACAGTTGCATACATGGGAGCATTACATGAACTCAGAGCAATTTTTTAAAAAATGCATTGGTTTGACAAAAAGTGGCGGGGGAAATCAAGAAAAAAATAGGAAGAAGGCAACATGGGTAGATTTGAGCAAAACATCATATGAAATTCTCAAATAATAAAAAATTAATTTTTTCTTTTTTTCTTTTTTAATTGGATATTATATTTACATTTCAGATTTTATCCCCTTACCTCATTCCCCCCACCATCCAGGAACCCCTTATCCCATCCCCCCTCCTCCTGCTTCTATGAGGATGTGCCCCCACCTACTCCCCAACTCCCACCTCCCCACCCTCGAATTCCCCCCTACTCAGGGTTCAGCCTTCATGTGACCAAAGATCTCCTCTCCACCTATGCCCAACAGGGCCATCCTCCCCTACATGTACATTTTCATTTCCCCTTCAATTTTAGTATACAGTTTTGTTGTATATAATAGTCTTGGTTGACAATTTTGGTCTTTCAGATTTTGGGACACATATTTCCCTGCCCTTATGGCCTTGCTATTTTATTCATTTCTTTGGTTCCTGAACCCCTTAGGCAGGTGTAATAAAGGGAAGGCCATGGATTGTGGTGCAAGAGGTTTCCAGGCTACATTCATGAGCCTAATCTCAGGAAACGAGGGTCCCATTTTCACTTTAAGAGGTTGTGTGGGCTGGGCTTCTGCAGCAGAGTTCCTGGGAACTGAAAGTAGAATGATTACTTGGTATTTGTGGTTCCTGGGTAGAGGAGATGGGCTTAAGCAGAGGAAGCCAGCATCCTCATCTAATGCAGGAAGTCTTCATAAAATGTAGATGGATCTAAGCATGAGAAGCTTGGACTTTTCACTTGTTGCAAGAGAGCTTGCAGGCTGTGTTGAGTAAACTGCTTATCACTATTACTAAAAACTCAACTACTAAATGGAAAGGGGAAAAACAGCAACTGCTTTGAATAATCATATCTCAATAGGTAGTCAATCTTTTTTTTTAATTTGCTGCTCTTTTTCAAGAATTTTGATCTTAATGAAATACTATAGCTATCCTATAATGAAGTAACTTGCATTTCATTTTTTAAAAATAATGTCATTATTGTAGTCAAAACTAATCATTTAGAGTAAAAAGTAGTCAACAACCAAAATAATATTTGCTTCTAGAACTTCTTTCACCAAATGCTGGCTCACTTGTGTCATTATACTTTTCCAAAGAATGTCTCTAAAATTATTGTATATGAATATCAGGATGTGGTTTGAAAAGTTAACATTTGGAATTTCTGAAATAATAGAAACTCGATATCAGGACATTTCTAAACTAAACTCATGATTGATCTCTGTCATTCACTATGAAAACTCTTCTGTCTTCAGTTTAAAGAAAGACCTATGATCTGAAACTTGTTTCCTACAAGAGTAAAGTTTATCTTTCTCAAGAGCCTCAAAATATTTTGTCCTCTGGGTTCATCATTTAGAAGCCCAAAGTGCTTTTGATTATGTATACTGTTTTGATTTACTACTTTAAAAATAAAAACTAAGAAAAAATTAATACAGTAATTTGTTAAAAAATAACACTGATGTTTAACAAGTATTTATGAAAATAACCATTTTTAAACAATAAAAATTGGTGGTATTTTTGTATTTTTCTCAAGTCTGCCTAATATGTAGTTTAATTTCTAAGATGAAATGGATTCTTTTAACTGTTTTCACAAAAGATTGTCATTTTATGTCACTTTGGTCAAAGCAATGCATAAATACAATCTCACATACATGTTGTATCTATGCATTCCTAGAAATAGGAGGGTAGTCTCAAATATCTCAGACAAGTGTTTCTGATAATACTTTCTTTGCTATTGCCCTGAAATTCAGAAAACTGGAACTTCTTAAATTGTTTTCATTTGCACTATGAAGTCATGTCTATGAACTTTCAATATGCTGTTAAATAAAAATGCACTGTTCATGCTATTCTGTGGCCATTTTGAAAATATTACATCATGGAATTATGAAAATAATTCCATTTTTAATTAAACTTTAAGTCTTACAGTTAAATTCAAGGTCTTGAGCATGACAAGCTCATGCCCTGACACAAAGTTCCCCAAACTGGTGCCACATGTACCTTAATGCAGCTTATAAAATTAGGTTTGTCAGTATGTACCTAGCTTGTTACAAAATGATTTAGCTTTTGAAAACCTATCATAATACATTTATAAGCTTTTCTAAATTCAAATTTTCACTTGAAACCTTTAATTTGTCTTACACACAACATATATAGTTTTTCCATCGGACACACAGAACTTGACCAGCTAAATAAAGTTTTTTTTTAAATAAAACTGAATTTCAAAATATATTTACAGAATATAGCATATATATTAAACATAAGTTTTAGAAAAAAATCTTAAACAAGAGGTTGACATAAAATACAATAGTCCTAAGCAAGAATATTTGAAATCCAAGTTGGGAACACTGCTGTCATGTTGTCATGTGTTTCAAAGCTGCGCAGAATGTGTTAATAGAACTCTATTGTTTACTAATTGCACAGTTGCTGAGTTGAGGACATTGGTTTAAAATGTGGTATTTTAATAAATACAGAAATCAAGTTTAGAAACTACATACTATTCATTTACTCAAATGTTTATATTGTATTTATCAGATTTCTTGGCCAATATCCAATTGTGGTTGTTGGTAGTTACAGTATGGTATATTGAGAGCAAATGACAATATTGTCTTATTTTCATCTGAAAAACAAAACAAAACAAAACAAAACAAAACATGTGATGGCCATTTCCTGGCATATAGAGCCATTTTAATTTCAAAAGCATTGTGTCAGGGCAGACAGGTCATTGCGTGCACAAATCTAAAGCTGTGGGCATGCTAAGGAAATTTGCAAGGAATACATTCTTTTTAGTTGTATGGGTTTCTTTCTCCATCGGGCATTAAAAGCCAAGTAAAATGTGCATTCAAATCACACCTGTTTCAGTTTCTCAAAAAGTGCAATTTCAGCTAATTTAACAATTCATTCCTCTTAGGGATACATTTTACTGGGAGATTTAAGCTAGTGAGATCTGCCCGGGTAAATCATGCAGTTAACTGATTTTTGATAATAGAAAAATTTGGCTGGTTGGAAATGCTTAAAGACTGTGGAAGTGCAGAATGCAGGGGTCACCAGGAAGAATTCTGCTTCTATAACCAGGAGGTAAAGGCCCTGGTCTCATGTCACTAACTTCAGCTGTCACTGTCTAACATCCTCTTTTTGGTCTATTACCCAAAACCAAGAATTAGAAAGTCGACAGGAATAATAAATCCAGAGTTACACAAAAACATGATGCAGACAGCTTGTTGAATAAATCAACTCTTATATTCCTTCTGTCAGATTCCAATCATTAGTTAAAAGTTTTAGAAAAAAATGTTACATATTTGAGAGGCTGGGTAGGAGTGTGGTCTTTCCTCATTCTATGGGTCAGATTTTAAGCTTCAGAACAGCTTAATTATATTCTTTCTATGTAGTACGGGGGTGCATAATGACTTAAGGTTCGGGGAGGGCAACACCATCACTCTTGATTAAGCTGTTAAATGTGATTTGGATCCTTTAAGTAGATAGTTTAAAGGCTATCAACCCCTGTTGATCACTGTGTAAAGATATTCATCATTAAATACAGATAATAAGGAAGACTTTTGTCTCTGTAGCCACTTATACCAACTGCCTCTTCCTCAAAGCAGGTACCAGCCATGAAATTCATTAAGTTTAATGATGGTGTGATGTTGTGCTTCATCCCAGGCATTCGTATCATGAAGTGGCTCCTTCATTGTGTAGAATGGAGAGAAAGCCCAGTACACGTGAAATATGAGATCCCAGGGAGCTCAACATCCCCTGTGGCACAGAGTCACCTGTGTTAATCCCACTTCAGACATTTTAGAACCAACTATTAGGAAAGCCTCTGAAACTCTCAGCATAAATATTTCATACTCCTTTTTATGATTTAATAGGGTATATTTTTTGAGGGAAGGGTATCATTTTAATTTTTTGTTCCATTTTAATTAATAACAAAATAAAATATTTACTATAGAAAACACAATTTAAAAATTATAACTATAGCTTTTAAAATATTTCTTTAACTGCAATAAGCTTTGGACTTGCTCTTTTTGCGAAACATAAAACTCCAAGATTCTCAATAATTTACATACATGCTTGATTCAAATCTGCCAGTTGGCATAATTGTCTGAAATAATATAATTGCGTATCCCTTGCTCTTTTATTTCTCCTAAAGCTTACACAGACTCCTCCTCCTCTTCTTCCTCCTCCTCCTCCTCTTCCTCTTCCTCCTCTTCCTCCTTCTTCTTCTTCATCATTACCATCATCAATCAGTGATATTGAACTTTCACCAATGGTTTCACAGCTCTGGGTACCATGGTTTTCAGTAGAAACTGGATAAAGTCACAGATAAAGATATGAAACTGTCAACACCCTGTGCCCCCTCTGAGGAGTTTGCTGCTTTTCCTGCTCCCTCGGTCAGAGGAGCTTCTTACCTCTGGAGTCTTCAGGATAAACATTCTTTTCTGGTAATATATCATGTGTGTGTGTGTGTGTGTGTGTGTGTGCGCGCACGTGCCTGTGCACACGTGCCTGCGTGCATGTAGGTGTAGGTATATGTATGGCAAAGATAACCTTTCCTCTCGCATATCTACCTGGTTTATGCTATGCATATTCTTCTTGTATTTCTGATCAGAAAATTTGATCTGCTACAGAATTTTTTTCAGAATATATATATATATATATATATATATATATATATTTGATTGTTAATATCCCCCAGGCCCATGCAGCATATTTCTTTTATCTTAAAGTTTGCCAACAAATTAAAACACTAGAATAAGGTTGATGGCCTCTGATCACTCATTGTCACCCCTGAATTGCTGTGACATGTTTCTGAGGTTCAGAGAAGTGCAATGAATCTCTGAAGATTTGCTAAGCACAGCTTTGGAGTGTGGTGAGGCAGGTCCACTGGACTCTGAAGCATGGTCCCCAAGGTGCTGTGTTTACAGGTAGACAGAGGCTCACAGGAGTCTGAGTAGAGAAGCAGGAGGTTCTGTTGTGTCTCCAATAATAGGACAAAGGAAAGAGGCATGTTAGTATGTAGAGAGTAATTGTGAGTCCCATTCCATTTTCTATGGCTTCATAATTGGGGTTTTATGTATTTGTCCCTTACAAAATAAACCTCATGTGTCTCAATTTCCCTATGTTTAACTTGTCATAAGCTGTACTGAGTGGTAGCAGTTACTAGTCCTTTTTCTTAGTTCGTATCGGCACACACCCTGCTTTTATCATTGCTCACCCCAACCCCTTGCTTTTGTATTACAGAGAAGGTGATGACAGATGATTTTGTCAGAATGTTTGGCCTGGCCTTTATACTGAAGAATCCTCTGCCTGTACATGCTCTGTGGGCCCTCAGCTTTCTCTCATTCACCCTCTTTTCTCCTCTCTTTTTCCTTTCCTATGTGTTTTTAATTTTTTTATTTATTGCTTTCTTTCTCTCTCTCATCCTCTCCCTTCCCCCTCTTTTTCCTTCCCCCATCTTCCTTTCCTGCCAGAATGTTATTGCATGGATCAGGCTACCTTTGAACTCCCTCAGTCTCCCGAATGTTGGGACAAAAGTTTCCACATTGAGGATTTCAGAATAAATTTCCATTTTCTCTGTGTGTAAGGAATGTTTCCCTCCTCGTTGGGCTAACATTTCCAAAAATACTTTTATCCTCATGTTTGCCAATCCACTAGTCATTTTCTTGACCTTGTCTTTTACATCCCTTTATACATCAATGGTAGTAGTATTCTGCCTACTGGTTTGTTAGCCTCAAAATACACCTGCCTCTCATTTTGTTTAGGTCAGTTGCAGCCTTAAAAAACTCTAGATTTTATTTTATTTTTAAAAAGGCTTTATTTTACATCTTCTGCACCAAAGTAACCTTCCAATGCTATTACAAATTCAAGGTCTGTAAGTAATTCTCTTCTTTTAATGAGTCCCCAGTTACATCTCTTGCAAACTTTTCAGTACCAAATCTCTTCACCAAACTTAGTCTTACTCTACATAATGTTCTCTCTTTCTTATTTGAAACCAGCCCCTTTAGAAATGTTTGCTTGAAATAAAAATAAACCTTGCAAAATAGGGACTGGAAAGATAGTTCAGCAGTTAAGAGTGCTTGCTGCTTTTCCAGAAGCTGCCAGTTCAGTTCCCAGCTCTGGGATCTCATGACTTCCCGGAGCTCTAATCTGATGAGATCTGACACCTTATTCTGACTTCTGCAGCCCCACCCCCAACTCCCACGCACATACTTAATCATAGAAAGAAATGCGTGCATGTGCATAAAACTAAAACTGGACCTTAAAAGACAGCTTATCTGCTTCTACACCCAACTTTCCTTTTATTTAATACCCTTCTGTTGAAGGCTGACATTTACACCAGGGCTCCTTGTGATCCAGTTTTATTCTGCACTTTGTGTAACCTCTCTTTTGTTCTTGCAAAAAGAATTCCAAGTCTGTTTTGGTTTTCCTTCTCAGTGGATAAGGGTGCTCAAGTGTCCCCACCAAAAGCTCCAGTGCTCTATTTCTGTATACTAATTGACCACTTCCTGACAGGGTGTAGTTTTTGGAAGAATAACCATACCAAATTTGTGTACTTAATTTCTTTCAGCTCACTGAAATATGATTTCTGTCTCTACCACCCAGATGAACTGGATAAACTAGATGAACTGGATGCACTGTTAATTAGTCCTAACTTTATTTGTTTACCTGTAGTGCTTGGCATATGTGAGTACATTTTATTCTAACTGTGAAAACCATGTTTTGAACATTACCTCATGTTACATGGTGTATATTTCCAATCCTTAACCATCAGCTCTTAACTCTTGTAGCTTCCATTTGATGTTTTAATAAGTCCATAGAAAATTGTTTCCCCCAGTACTGTAACAAATCCCATATCTAGATTTCAAGACTTATGTGGGTATCTTCCATGATCATTTTGGTGATACAGGCAACTTGGTTCAATATTTCTAAGGATGAACTCTTTCAAATTTTGCTTCCTCCTAGTGGAAGACACCACTTACCCAGCTTCACAGCCTGGAAACCTAGAATTTACAATTCCTTTTCCTCTATGACTCTTAAAGCCAACAAATACCCAATGTGAGTTCCATTATTATTATTATTATTATTATTATTACTACTACTACTACTACCAAATTCTCTTTAAGTTTGCATCTGTCACTGTGTTTCTTGAAATGGTCATCACTGAAAGCCTGGAGCTATGTGGACTTCCTCCCTTTCATTTCAACCTCAAACTTATACATATCAAAATTCAATTTTACTTTACTGCCAAAGTCACTCCCTTAAAAGGAGTCAAAACTAGTGAAACCACTAATATCTCAAATCCATCACTTGCTCCTGTCTTCACTTAAGACAATGCTTACACTCCTCAGCTTCCTACCATTTCTGCATACACAGCTTTCATTTTTGCTGACTGTGTCTATTCCTGAATCCACCATGATTTGGCCTTTTCGGTTTTCTCTTTTGGAAAATACTATCCGAAATTTTCTTATGCATTTTAAAAACTTGGGTAGCTCCTACCAAGCTTTCCTTTTAAAAATCAAAATTTACATCAAAGCCATCTTGGAGAAACCCTCTCCCTCTGACCCTCTGTTTTGTTATACAGAGCTTTGGAACTGTTCTCCCTACAATCATCCACTGAATTTGTTTCTTTCGTTTTGTATATATATATATATATATATATATATATATGTGTGTGTGTGTGTGTGTGTGTGTGTGTGTGTGTTTATATTTCCAATTTAGACTGTAAACAGTATGCAGTCTAAAACAAGGTCATACTAACTTCATATTCAAGTTTTAACAATACCCAGAACATGTTAGTCAGCCAAGAGCCATTGAGTACACACACATCCTCCACTGGACTGCTGTTTTTTTTTCCCACAAATGAAGCACAATACCTGACATAAACAGCTTAAAGAAGTGGGGGCTTACAGATTAAATTGGTTTATAGCAGAGCCACATATTCCATAATAAAGAGGAAGCAGAGAGAAAAAGAATGTGGGTGCTCTGCTTGCTCCCCCCCATTTATTTAGTCTGTGCATCAAGCACATATGATGTTTCTGCTCACATTCAGTAAATGTCCAGAAATGTATACATAGACATCCCCAGAAACACATTTTACCATGTAACCCTAGGTAATTCTAAACCTTACCAAGTTGACAATGATAAGCACAACTTTATCACTCAGATACATATGCATATGTGTATGTGTACCTGTATCTACTTAGATGTAAATGTGTAGACATTTTCGAAGAATATGCAATCATGTATGAATTATCTGATAAGTTAAAATGCATATAATACTAACACACATTGTTGCTTTGTAAAAAAAAAATATAAATAAAGACATTGAAAAAGACCATGAAAGTTAGATCATATATTACTGTTTTAATTAAGAATTTACACTCACTGGTGATTTTTCTGCTTTAGAGCAATTTCAATTAACATGATTTGTTAAATAATCTTAACTCATACATGATTTACCTTCTAGTTGAATTATTTGGTCAAAATTCTCTGAATATAGTTTTCCTTTATCTTCTATTTTACTTTCTGTTATAACATAAAAGAATTATACCCTAAGTATGTTTTTATAGAAGTCAGCAGCAATGCTTACCAATCAAATTGTTTAAGCAAATAACTGCATTGAAATTGTCCTATAGCTAAATGCAATGGAAACTCTCATTCACCTCTGATGAGCCAAGCAGATAGCACATGCAAATCTCAGATCTGTGCATGAGTTTGTTCTGCACCTGCAACTTCTGTTTCCATTTGGAATAATAGTTTTGATACCACCAGTCAAAGAAAACAAAACAAATCAAAACAGACCAATGAAACAAAACCTCATAGATAACAATGGAACGGAGACAGTTGGTTTGTGTGTGTTTGTGTGTTTTTGTGTGTGCGTGTGCAAATCATTTCTGGACATAATGGTTTTTGTGTGCTTCATATAAGCACCTAGTATTTTTTATTATACAAAACCAGGGGCCATGTAAATTCTTACTTAAAGGCTACTTATACTAAGGTAGCAATCGTAAATTTTAGTTTGAGACCACGCATCAAGGGGCTCTATGTAAACCATTTAAGAATATGAATGGAAAGCAATTAACATTTTTAGTAAATGAGACCATGATTTGTGATGCCTTAGAGTAACATTTTTCCCTATTGTGTTTTGTAACCTATACAGTCTTGTAGGGATTACTTTATTCAGCTGATGATTGCAAATAATCTTAGGCTTTATTGCATATTCTAAACAGGTACCTCATTTTTCATATTTAAATAATTTTCACTTTCAATTTATACTCAAGTAAAAGATGAAGAAAATATTTTCTTTAATGTTAACACTTTTCAGGGTATTACACTTACTAATGATTGATCAATAATTTTGATACATTTTGTTAGATCAAAAGCTTATCATTAACATGTCCTGTTAATAAAATGCAAACCAATGAGTCACACAGGATTTCTCAAAGACACTAATATAAAATAAAAAGTTAAAGTGGCTTTTGTCTTTTTACTGTACTGTTGAGATTAGTTCCGATGCACAGTGTTCAGAATCTCATGCTTCGGTTTGGAATGTGTCCTGATGGGTGGTGTATGCTCAGAGAATCCTGGGAACAGCTAAGGCTCAATGTCACCGTGATTTAGTATGTGACTGACTGATACTTCCTTTGTATCAATCATAGGAGCCACATGGATGGTAATGCTGAGAAGTCATGCTATCCTGTCACAGTTGGAGCGTGGGATTCAGGAACAATGCACCTTGATGCACAAAGTTGGGTTGCAAATTTCCTTTGTATGAAACAAAGAGTGAGAACTTTATCGCACTGCTTAAATTGAGAGTATAGTGGGGTAATTTCTTTCTACTCTTGGCCTATGCCACTTGTCTATGACAATAGCTTGCTGCAAATTTAAGACCCTTATTCGGGAGGTTAATGCGAGGTAAGAACTCCATTCAGTGTTATTTTGGCTTAAGGGCATAATGTCACAATTTGATGCATCCTCTAATGACTTTTTTTTTTCTAAAGGCAGCTTACAGCTTAGACCTAGTTCAGCGAATTTCCTTGTAAGGTCCTTGGAAGACTGGAGGAAAAAAAAAAAAAAAGCAAACTACAATTGATTGTGTGGCCAAATT
Source organism: Arvicanthis niloticus (assembly GCF_011762505.2). Lineage (NCBI taxonomy): Eukaryota > Metazoa > Chordata > Mammalia > Rodentia > Muridae > Arvicanthis > Arvicanthis niloticus. The sequence continues at coordinate 64,537,497 of NC_047671.1, read as the reverse complement.
TCTGTTCATGCCTGCTTACTGATTTTTGTTCATTTCACAAATAAACAAGGCATGAATACATCAACCCAGAAACCATAAACAATAAAGAACTTCATCCTGTAAGTTTGCTACAGCCAGCAGTTTGTGGCTGAATCTGCTATTTGTCATAAGATAAATGATAAAGTGATTGTCATTTGTCACCAAATACACAGGAGAAGTGCTCAGCCATGAACTAGTCTGATGCAGGCAACAGGAAATACCATCATGCTTACCACCAACTCCTTGTAAGCAGTACCTTATAACTGTGAAAATAAAAGCACATCAGGATGTGAGGTAAAAGACAATCAAAAACTTTATTCTCTTAACAAAAAAACATAGAATAAGTTTTAATTGTCTGCATTCGCTCAGATGAAAACCTTGTATTTTCTATGGCAAGGACTGCTGTAAGCACAGGCTATCTTTTATAGGAGAAGTTGTTTCATAAAGTTGGGCACTGAGTTTAATTTATATGTATTGTTCCCATTTTTGTACTGCTCAGTGATTTTTAATACAAACTTTTTTATGTTTCTGAGAACCACTAGTGCCTGACGGCTTTCAGCTATATTAATAGGGGTATAACAGCACCCATACTTTAATGGAGCCTGTGTTTTATCTAGACTCTGATTGAATTTAGGGAGTGCCCAAATTCTGTGGCTATCCTTGCTGCCAACTACGTGAACTTCATCAATTTCTCTCAAAGGCTATGCAGCAGCAAACTGTGGAAGTTAAGATGTGTGTGACATACCAAGATCATGTGTGTGACATACCAAGATCATGTGTGTGACATACCAAGATCATGTGTGTGACATACCAAGATCATGTGTGTGACATACCAAGATCATGTGTGTGACATACCAAGATCAAGGGATCTCTAAGTTGTAACATTCCCCAGCTGCAAACACCTGGGCAGATGAGAAGGGAGCATTATGAGAACCACACCTATAATGATAATAGACCTCAAACTATGAAGCATAGATCTGAAGGACACATACAGGGCCACAGCCATTTTGAGTGTACCATTTTCAATTACAGGGGGAAGCAGAGATATGAAGTAGATGGCATATACTGTTTGAGGTATTAAAAGATGTTTACTACTTGGTTTTATCATGGGATATATCACTTTTCACAAGAGAACTCAGATTAAATAACACAGAACCTGAAATATCTTTACACCATTAGACACAGTTCCTCCAGGATTGACGCTGAAATACGTGACTAGAGAAGTGGAGTGGGTGGGGTACTTGCTTTATGGCATTTCTAAATCCAAGCTCAAAATCAAATCCAAATAAAAAAATCAGTATTTAGTGACAGGCGTTTCTAGAAGCTGGCCTTTTAGACTTGAGTCATTGTAATTATTCTAATGTACTATAATGAAAGTATGAAAAATTAAATTATAATTTCGTTTTTATATAGTCCAATAAAACAACTCTTGGTACCCTTTCTTTAAAATATTAGAAGTAACTATTCTTAAAAAAAACAAACAAAATGCTTTCTTTACTTTGTGATATAGTGTCTGAGAGATCTTTTAAATCTTTTCTGCTGGGACTAGAGATTTCTTGACATAAGCTAATACATTTTTCATCAAGTGCTAATGGGAGAAAATGAGTAGACAGATCAAAGGAATGTATGCATTGTCTGGCTGCCAACATTGAATATTACCTATTAAAATTCATAAATACTGCTTTATCGTCACCCTGACTTATTTTCTAATAGTTACAAAATATTACCTATAAAGTCATCATCATTATTAATTTGTGTACATTAAGATGTGACATAATTAACACTCATATTAATGTATGAATCACACATCCATATCAAGGTCTATTCAAGCAGTCCATTTGTATTATGAGTACCTGCTTTAATGATAATACCTAAGAAGGATGCTGTTTTATCATTGTTTACAGAACTCAAGTACACATCATACTTGTAAACCACATAAAGCTGCTTTCCTTAGATTTTATTAGTAATCTTTCTCCTATTTTTTTCAAAGGCTTCACATCTCTGTTTATTTCAGTGTTTCTATCAGCTACTTTGTGGTTCCATCTTGATAAATCTATTTTTTTAATGGATTAGGTAATTTCACCCTTATATACATTGTATTGCCTTTTCAGCATTCAAAATATTGTTTCAGGGCAATCTCTCTTTCTCTCCTTTTAGTACACAAACAGAAAACAGGAAAAGGCAAAGCTGGCTTTTAGGCTCCTGACAGGAGTCTGGTATAAGTGGGAGACTTTTAATTCTCAAATTGTTTCACTTCAATAACTCTTTTAAAGTTGTTGCGCCAAGATGCCTGGCGGACTAAGCTCCATTGCCTTTTCTTGTTTTGAACTAATGTATTCTTGATCACCGTTTAATGAAACTATATACCACATGGAGATTTCACATTAGATAAGCCATGTGAGACCCTCATCAGACAAGTAGCTCAGGCTGGTGGTAATCCTTCAGATGAAAATTTCAGACTAGCAGGTTTTCCAATTTAAATGAGCCCCTTTAACTATAAAAAATTGGCACGGTATGATTGCTAAAAATTATTTTTAAATTTTTATGTTGCCAAAGTGCCCTGGTGGCTGTAAAAAACAGAAATCCTGCCGTAAATACAGAAAACATTAACTGGTCACTGAGGGGATCCAATTTACAACCCATAGAGACAACTCACACAGCTCACTGACACTGGTGAGATTGGGTCTGTGATAGGGCATCTAGCCCTGCTCCCCCCACCCAGAAGCAAAGCTCGTCCTAAAGATGCAATTAAATAGATTTATTCCACAAGTTTCTCCAGCCAGTGGCTATTACTCACTCTTACTTCATTGAGCTCTGATCTAGAGAATGTTCACAGCATGCTCAGGTGTACCCTTTAGACAGCAACAGTACTTGTTATGAATTTCTGATGCAAAAATCATCATGGGAGGAATTAACATGTGTTATTTAACTTTTTTTTTCATTTAAGTGATTCTGTTTATGTGAGAAGACCTATCTGCTCTTCATTCTTCTTCTAACCTAGAGTTGTTGCACCTATGGATATTTTTATAGCTGGAATTATGACAGATGGAACTCTGTTTTCTCTGTTTCAGATGTTTTATAGATTTGGACTTCAAATAAGAAGGAAAAGGATATGTTTATTTTTAGTATGTACTATATTTTTTTATTTTGTTCTATTACAAATAACAGGATGTGTGCACAAACACAACATGTCAATAATTATTCCCCTGTGTGCATAGTAGACTATCTTGTAGGGTTTAAGTCTTAAAAGAATGGTAGAGATTAGCTTATTTGAGACACCATTGATATCCATACACTACAGAGTTTTACAAAGCAAGAATTTTCAAGTGGTAAACAAAGCTAGGGCTACTTTCAAAGAACCAAAATCTTAGAGTAAAGGTTTCTGTTCAGAGGAATAAGCAAGGGAATTAACGACTCAGCATAAACAGTAAAACTACTACAGGAGAATAGATATATATCAGATACACCCACAAACAGGCAGGCATGGAACTGTCGGCAATTAGCAGGTAGGAGGCACAAAACAAAGAAACTAGAGTCTTAAATAGAATTGTACTGCACCCAAAGGCACGGTTGTGTCCTTATTCAAATGCTCATCTACATTTGAGGGGCTTCACAGAAAGTTTCGCTCTTATCAACTAGTAGTTTCCAGCTAGGACTCCACTAGCTGCAGAGTGCATAACATTAGAAGTGTACATTGTAATCATGAGCTACCCTTTAGTTCTTTAAATAAATGTGAGAAAAATAGGCATAGTTATTAGCATCAAATATCACAAATGAAAACAACAACACAACAGGCCCAGGACTTGGAGAAACAAAGCTGCTGTTACTCAGGTTTATTTGAGCTGCTCGGGTGCTTAAGCTCAGGTACTTAATGAGGAGAGGTCAGGGCAAAACTATTAGCTCTTGAGAAGACCCTCAGCAGAGTAAAGCAAAACTTAGCGGATGGTCAATGTGCTCCCCAGCTGTTCAGAGGCCCAAGGAAGGGTCTAGACATGTCCCTTTCTCCCAGAAAAACAACAGTAGAGATTGCAAAGGTTCCCAGAAAATTTGGGGAGTAGGTGAAGGTCATACAACTTTCTAGGTGCTTCCCGGTCAGAATGGAGCTCTGAAGAAAACACAAAGCAGGCTGGAAAAGAAGTTGGGGTTCATCCTCCATCAGAGTCTCTGGGAGGGACTGGGAATTATAGAGGGAAACTTGAGATAGTAAGCAAGCAGGGAAATTCTCTGTACTACCAGAGAAGGCAATACGGCCAAGAAAGCAGGCAGAGAAACTCTCAGTACTCTAGGAGAAGTCAATATGACCAAGAAAGCCTTGCTTTAAAGAAAACATATATTTGGAAACTTCCAAGGTGAATAGACAGTGAGAAAAGAGATATAAATGGATACAAATACATTGTGAATGTTGCTTTAAATGGCTGCAAACATGCACCTATGGGGGCAAAGCACATCCAGGATCTCAAAGCCAAGTCCTTACTTCTTGTGTCTGCGTATGCTAACTGTAGCATTAATTCACTGTTTATGGAAATGAAATTACTTGTTTTTAGAAATTGGAGAAAAGTGTTTAAAATAATAATACTCAAACCTAAAGTGGAAGGCTGTTACAACAGACAAGAAGAGAAGAAAAATATGAAAGAATATAAAATTTCTGAGAAATAAATTTAGAGACATTTAGCTAGAAGGGATGATCTGAATTTGTAATCATTTAATATAAAGAAATCTTGAGAGTGCTTAAAGAGAGAGGGAATTTAATGGTTTTTAGGTGTGAATGTTAGGGCAGATCTTACATAGAAATTAGCATCTTAAAATATCATTGTGTCAGTAGTTCTAAACTTTGTTTTTCTGTTCTGGCGGTTCACCAGAATGGTCCTTATAGAGAGGAAGCAAATGCACCATGAAAGGACACAAGAAAACAAACAAATGACAACAACAACCACAAAACACTATCATCCAAATTTCTTTTGTTTTAGATAATCCACGTTTGGCCTTCTATAATGATTACATATTCTGTCTACGAAATTATGTCTCTAATAAGAATTTATTTGTTAACTAGTGTATGCCAAACGCCATAAGATGTTCAGACTAAACCCTTCTATTGCAGGCAATGAAGCTTGCTTCAAAATGCTTAGTACTCCCGTGCACATGCAGACAATAAGACTTGGCATTTGCCATTCAGAATGTTTAGAATTTCATATCACTCTGTCTTTTCACTGGGGATTTAAACTAATTTTCAATTCCAATGAGTTGCTTCAGACAAAGTAAAGGGGTGGATATATGTTTTTGCACCGAGTGTTTTAATCTTAAATGGCACTGTATTGTTCTAACCACTGCTGGTTATGGTGTCAGCCAGTCCCAGACCACTTCTGTCCGCCATACAGAAGTACCAAACAATGTGGCAGTTAGTTATCACAGAAAGTCTTTTCTCGCATTTAGTGACCCAAACACGGCAATGGGTGATCTTTCAGGGACGATGCCCTGGATCTGTCTGAACTAGAACAGAAATGAGGACACGAAGGAGGTTACCGTCTTCAGATCTACCCGTCACTTCATCAGCAGAAAACTCTGCCTTCCTGAGTTTCCTTGCTTAATTTCACCTTGGGGCATTGAGATTGTTACTTCTCTTCCAGCTTATTCTCAGGAGAGAAAGGGAATCTAAGCAGTCTGTAAGGGAAGATGATTGTTTGGAGACTGAGGTTTGAACCTGCCACTGGGCTGTGCTGGTTTCAATTGCCTTAAATTGGAAAATGGATTTCAAGGACACACCTCCTAGGTAACTTCAGCTGAGACAAAACCACAAGATAAAAATGGTATTAGACTGGAGAGGCAGACATGATTGCCCCCAGCTCCTGCTTTCAGAGGGCAATTGCAGACAGACTGAGGAAAGGAGGCCAGATAGACAGACACAGAGATGCTGGCGTGCCTTTGCTCCCCTCTACCACTCAGCTCAGCTGCAGTTCTAGTTTCTGTTTTTCTTCCCCTCACATTACTAACCCATGACTGCTCCTTCCTTATGTAGTGTCCTTGAAAGTGGTGTTGACCTCCTTAAAACCTGCCCTCAATGCATTGTGTTACAAGTGGACTTAGAGTCAGATTTGAGTTGTGAAGAGACATTGGCGTCATATGGAGAATGGCCTCTTATGATGTACTGCTTTATGATATTTTTGTCAACTTTGATAAATAAAACTTTACACACACTCACACACACACACACACACACACACACACACACACACACACAGGAAAGTTCTCTAGAGATACTGGCTTAGAGCAGAATTAAATAACGTTATATCAGCTGGCCTTTGTTGATATAAATTATGTTACCAGCTGTTTTAAGTCCCTTTGCTATTGTAAGATGAAAACCATGAGTGACCAAAAATGTTGTGCAAGAGGCTTATGGCTGGGTTGACAGAATCAGTGGCTTATAGATTTGAGGCCTGAGAACTAGAGACATAGGTCTCCCTGCATTAAAAGCTAGATTCTTACAGCTCCAGATTCTGATGTTCTGGAATTTAATTGTCAGTGGACTGGACTTTGGCATCTGAGGAAATCCTCAGCTACACAATCGTGGATGTTAAGACCCTCAGGTGTTATGTCCTGATAGGTCCTGCAGACTCTTCAGTGACCAGAGCCTACACTCCTTCATCCTTAGTTATCCTCTGCTGTCTCTACTGCCTCTGCTCTAACTATCCTCTGGAACTGATTAGCTACCCTGCTGCTGCTATGTTACAGCTTCTACTGTAGCTTCCATGGCTGCTGCCTCTGCTGCTCTGTCCCAGGTTCGTGTTACTATCTCAGCCTACCCTTCATTCAGAAAGCCAAAGGTAGACCCCCAAATGCCAAGTGACAGCAGCAGTAGCAAAAACAGGAGAAACATTTCATGGGGCTAATGTGGCAATGACACCAAAGAGCATTGCAGGACCATCTCACCTTGCATATGCATTAATCTCAGCTCAGCTTCCAGCCTGACCAATTAAAGGCAGCACATAACGACTGACTTCAGCAACTACCAGCTTTCTGCTGAGCTACCCAGGGGCTTGCTCCTCTTGGTCTGAGAAAGAGTCAGCTGGAAGGTGAACAGGGTTCATTAGGGTTGTCTTGGAGTGATATCCTCAAGGCTCCTACAGCTTATTCAGAGGAGGGTTCATGACTGAATTGAGGTCAACAATAGCAGAAGTTCTGGTTTCAATGGTCCCAGGCTCGCTGGAACATTACCAGAGGTTCTTAAGTGTACAAAGAAGATAGGCAGCCATGAAGGTCGCTTAGTCAGACTCCTAGGCATAAGGGAGGGATCCAACCCCCACCTCTTAACAATCTTAACAGCCTTTAAGTATGAAGTGGTTACTGGTTATGCTCATTCACAGGGGTAATGGGATGCATAGCATAAAGAATTAAAGAAAGCTCTATTTTAAACTAAAATATTCAAAAGCTTTGGTCAGTGCTTAGCTGTGTGCAATCCCTGTGCCAATGACATAGACAGAATTGGGTCCCTCTGAGTGGCCTCAGTGGCACTGAATTCAATATTCAGATTTGGGTAGAGTAATAAACCCATGTGTTTGGTGGTCTACTAAGCCATAATGAAGAGGTGGCCCACAACTAACGAAGTTAAAATGGTAGAAACTCTAGGGAAGAAGGCAGTGGAAGTCAGGGAAATCAGAATTCACATTCCAGAGTGGCTTTGTAATATGAGATCTACTTATTAGCCTGTGCTAAGAGATGTCTATAGTATTCCCAGGGTAAGGATTTGAAATGTGTTATCCCTGATGACATGACATAACCTGGAAACTGGTGATCTGCACATGGCTCTGAATTCATATTTATCATAATACAAATTTTCAGATGCTACTTCCCCCAAATATCCACCATTTATTATTCAATACCAATCTAGGTGCTACTGAAAGGGGATACTACAAATGGAACTGGGAGTATGAATTACATGTTCATAAACCAGAGAGATTGCCCTGGATCATGTAAGTAAACCCCGCGTGATCACATGAGACCTGTGTCATTTGGACACAGTTTCATTGTGTCTCCCAACCATTCATAGATTATACATTTGGTCTCCAACTCTTTTTGAAGTAGAAGACCTAAAAAATGTGGGTTTTTAAAGTTATTTTATTTATTTACATTCTAGTCATTGCTTCACCTTAGTCCCCCCAACGCAGTTTCCATTTCTCCTACCCCTTGCCTCCAAAAGGTTGCTCAGCCTAGGCCTCCCCTTTGCCTGGAGCCTCAACTCGCTCAAGGATTAGGCACATCTTCTCCCACTGAGGCCAGACCAGGTATACCTCTTCTATATTTGTGCCAGGGGCCTTGGACCAGCCTACGTATGTTCCTAGTTGGTAGCTCAGTCTCTGGGAGCTCCCTGGGGTCTGGGTCAGTTGAGACTGTTGATCTTCCTATGGGATTGCTCTTCCTTTTAGCTTCTTCAATCCTTCCCCTAATTCAACTTTCAGGGTCCCTGACTTCAGTCCAATGGTTGGGTGTATCTGCCTCTGTCTCAGTCAGTTGCTGGTAGCCTTCTCAGAAGAGAGCCATTCTGGGCTCCCATCTCTAAGCACATCATAGCATCAGTAATAGTGTCAGGCCTTGGTACCCCCCTGCCCCATGAGATGGATCCCTAGTTGGGTGAGTCATTGAACCTCCCTTCATTTAGTCTCTTCTCCATTTTTGTTCCTGCAGTTCTTTTAGACAGGAACAATTCAGAATCAACAGTTTTGACTGTGGCCTAGTATCCCTGTCCCTCCACTTGAGGTCCTGTCTATCTACTGGAGGTGGATTCTTCTAATTCCTTCTCCCCAATGTTGAACATTTTGGCTAAGGTCTCCCCTAATAAGTCCTGAGAGTCTTTCACTTCCTGGGTCTCTAGTACTTTCTAGAGTGTTCCCCCCTCTCCCATTTCCCCCAGGCTGCTTATTTTCATTGACTTTCTTGGCCCTCTGGGCTTCGCTCCTGCCCTGCCCCCATAGCCGATCCTGATCTCCTTTTCCCTTCCCCTCTTCCACCCTGGTCCCTCCAATTCCTCTGCCTTCTGTGATTATTTCCCTTTCACTTCTAAGTGGAATTGAAGCATCTTCACTTGGGCCTTTCTGCTTGTTGCACTTCTTGTGAGTTATATCCTGGATATTTTGTACGTTTTGGCTAATATCCACTTATCAGTGAGTACATACAAGGCATGTCCCTTTTGATCTGAGTTACCTCACTCAGGATGATATTTTCTGGTTCCATCCATTTGTCTGCAAAATTCATGACACCCTCATTTTTAATAGTTGAATAGTATTCCATTCTATAAATGAACCATATTTTCTATATCCATTCTTCAGTTGAGGGACATCTGGGTTGTTTCTAGCTTCTGGCTATTACAAATAAGGCTGCTATGAATATAGTGGAGCATGTATCCTTGTTATATGTTGGAACATCTTTTGGGTATATCCCCAAGAGTGGTATAGCTGGGTCTTCAGGTAGAACTATTTCCAGTTTTCTGAGGAACCACCAGATTGGTTTCCAGAGTGCTAGTACCAGTTTACAAACCTACCAGTAATGAAGGAGTCTTCCTTTTTCTTCACATCCTCACCAGCATGTGTTGTCACTTGAGTTTTTTATCTTAGCCATTCTGATTGGTGTGAGGTAAAATTTGGTGTGAGGTGGAATTTCAGTGTCATTTTGATTTGCATTTCTCTGATGACTAAGGACTTAGACCTTAGGAAATATGTTTTGATGCATTTTTCTTAGAAGGATTAATGTGATTACCCTGAGACTACAGTTTATACACACACATATACATACATATACATATATACATATATGTGTATATATACATATATGTATATATATGTGTATATATACATATACACATATATGTGTGTATATATATACATACACACACATATATATACACATACATATATATATGTGTGTGTGTGTATACATATATACATATATATGTTGAGATCCAGTCCCAGTCAAGAGTCCATCACCAAAGAAAAAACACAGGGACCACCTGATCTTAGATTATTAGCCCCTCCAAAATGTGAGGCAAGTAATACTGTTTTTCTTTGTGCATTACTTAGCTCTGGGCATTTCATGATAGTGATTAAACTGGGCATAAGACAAGTTCCTAGAAGAAAAAGGAAACAGCAAGAAAGAGGAAATAATAGAGGAGGTCAAGCGGTTTCAAGAATGGGGTAGAATTTTATCCACTTGCTGGTTGTCAGGCATAAGGGATACATGAGGACTATGAAGAGTCTCCAGAATCAGGACTTTGGGAGGATTGAGCATGTGGTTCACTGGCAAGGAATTGTCTGATATGCACAAGGCTTTGGGTTTTATTCCAGTACTTTAGAAAATGAAATGACTGGTTTTAGCCAACAACTGAATGTAGATTTTTTTCTCTTCCATGTTCCATAGTTTAGGTAATCCCTTCCCTATATTGACACTTAGAAGCATGGTTCGTTTCTCCATGAGTCTCTTTCACAGACAAGGGAATATAACTCGAAATTGTTTTCAATTAATATTTAGGTACCAGACTGGAGAGTTGAGATGGGTAAGCTAGTAAAGTACTCGCCTGACAAGGAAAAGGACCTGAATGCAATCCGAGAACCCATGAGAAAAAGAGATGCATGGTGGCATATGTTTGCAATCTGCCCAATGGCGAGATGGAGAAGGAAGGATCCCTGGACCTAGCTAGCCAGTGAACTCAGCCTACTTGATAAGCAAGTGACAGAACTTGTCTCCAAAACAAAAGGTGGCTTCTTGCTGAGGAACACCACCTAATATTGTCCTCTGACCTCTGTATTCAAGCATGTGTACACAGCCACAGATACATGCAACCTGCACACACACAAGTATGCACACACAAATGCACACACAAAACAGTCAGGAATATATGATCATGGGCGATCATACAGTAAATAACATAGCCTTATGGTAATTTACTATATGATGTGTATTCTTTTAGTGGTTCTTGGAAAATTTTGTACAATGTCTTTTGATCAAATTCACCACTCCATCAGCTCCTCTTAGACTCATCCCCTCCTTACACACTCAATATTGTTTCTTCTTAAGAAGAATCAAGCTTGTTTTTTACTGTTCTTATACCTTTAGGTATTTGACCTTCCAGATTATTTTTTATTCCTCTAGAGAGAATGTAAGGTGTAAGCTGTGTGTAATTCAGCATATTTCTCCTTGCCCTATCTAGAAGTTAGATGTGGGTAAGGATTTATGCTCTAAAATGTCAGGCATAGTCTGGCTCTGTTAGTAATTCAATACATAGTAAAGAACCAACCTTATTTGAAAGGAGGCTTGACTTTTGCCCTTTTTTACTGGGAAGTGTCTCTAAGTTCCTAGAATAAGATTACTTACATAGGAGCTTTGATCATTGCATTGTGGCTAACAATGAAGATGTTTGTTCACACTAAATTACTTCAAACATGTTAGGGACTCTTAAAATTGATTGTAGACTTAAGGGCAGCCAAGAGGCAATGTGTAACTGAGATCCAATTAAATTATAGACAGAGGTTTCCTTGGCCACCATTCCTCTATGTGTACTGTGCTATCTCAGGTCAAAGAGGAGACAGCACCATACATGACTTGGAAGAAGATGGAGGAGTACAATTGTAAACCCAGACCTCTCCTGGAGTCTAGTCCTTTTGGTTTTATTTGGTTAATTTTAATTATATCTTTTCTATGTGTTGAGACAGTAGCTATAAATGCAGTGTTCTGAGTTCTAGGAGATTTCTAGTAAACTAGCAAGCTCAAGAATAATTGTGAGGATTCCCAAACTTAAAGCCAGCTGATGTCTCCACTTTGGGCAGTCTTGTTCCATGGTGACTGTGTCATCAGGATGAAGCATTTAAATTCCATTTATTCCAACCATGGTGACTACAGAGCAAGATGTCAAAGGCCCAGTACACAAATGACTATTTTTAGAGGAGCAGTTACTTTTCTACTTTATTTTACCCTGATATTCTTGATGGTACCCTCCTATTGTGTAGATGATGGTAGTGGTCTTGAGAAATGTGCCAATTGAAAGTTGAGTGTTCTACATGCCAGAGTAAAGGGTTCTTGGTGAACAAAGCCTGAATTTTCCAGTGATCGCTGGAGCAGGGGCAGATGTACTGTTGGCATTCTGTTTACCTTTGAACTTCAGAAGGCCAGCTACTCAAGTGCTTTCTGTCCCAAATACAAAGAAATCTTTGAATTACTTTTGGTGGGGTCTAGTTTATGATAGGACAATAGCCCGCAGAAGGTCCACCTGGACACCCAGAATCCATGGTAAAGATACCATAGTTCTTAAGAGTTTACTGAAAAGGCTTTTGGGATGCTCATGTAATTGGAGAGGAGAGAGTTGACCATTACAATCCACACCTGTATCTTAAAAACTAAGGGCTGATGGGAAAGACTTGTTCAATGTCACTCAGTTTAAACTCTCAAAATGAAACTGTAAAATTAGGACAATGCAACCCTTGCTGCATATCACACTGGATTGGCTCCTGAAAGCAATGAGCCTTACACTTGAGACTAAAAAGAGCTGTTTAAATTTATAAAAGGTGAGGGTAGGGACGAACCTTTTGTCTCAAACATGTTCTATCTCAGAATTCAACTCTAATGTAAACTTAAGGATAAGAATGCAGAAATTGGACTCAAAAACTAAAAATATTTTTCACTAATTTTTTTTATTTAGCACATTCATTGTCTTTTTCATAAAGTGTGTTTCACATTATAAAAATCAACAAAGGTTATCGAAAAGCATTTTCATTATTTTATATTGTACTGAAAATGATCTTGACACCATACAACAGTTTATATATTTCATTCCCTTCCTCTTTATAGCCTATTTCATTTTCTCTCAAACTGTTATGATTATCATAGCACCCAAATTTGAGATGTGCAGTTCCCTCAGGAGGTCAGGTATATGTGTTCTCTGTGAGCCAATAAATCAGACAGTGGAAGCGTGATTGGGTAATGTTAACAATTCCCCCCTCATACACACAGAACACTGAGTGCTATGCTTTGTCAGAGTGTCAGGGCCACAGTTTTAAAAATGCTTAACTCTAACAGGAATGAGACAGTGCTCTGACTTCAATGGGAAGCCTAGGATACTTAAAACATCTGGTAACTGAATACGGGTCCCTGATTGGCAGATCACTTTAGTTAGATCCATACTCATGAACACTACAACCATATAGATGTCTTACTTCTGAAACACTGACTCTTCTTAAGGCAAGCTCGGCTGAACTTCCCACAGGCAAGGATGACATTTAAAGGAGATAGGCCAAGATGATTGGATAATGGGGTGGAGATCCTTCTAATTATATCCACTATCAAAGCATGAATTAAGTTCTTGGTTACAGTGAATTCACTAATATATATATATATATATATATATATATATATATATATATATATATATACATACATATATATATATGATAACAAGCAACAATGAGCGATTAGTGTTATAGTTTAGACAACTCCATTGCAGGGCTTGGAGGCCCCAGTTGTTTTATTTCTCTCTTTTAAATATTTCTGATAGAGGGAAAAGTATTTTTTCTCCCCCCCCCCCCGGGTGTGTGTGTGTGTGTGTGTGCTCTAAGGGTACTAATTAGTGCATGGTAAGCAAGTGATCTACTATTGGATACAACTCCAACCCTTTGAAGATGTGTATGCACACACTTTCTTTGGATTGGCTGCTTAGAAACGGCATTTTAGAATGATACTTCAGATTCTTTCTGCAGGTCCTACCTCTTAGGATGAAGAGCCTGTGATTTATATCAGTGACCTTGATTAAGGAATAAGAATTGCACACCCCAAAATGGAACCTATTCCCAAGACTATGTGAGTGAACAAGAACCAGAGACTATATTGTTCAGAGTTCTAGGGTAAACCCAAATACTAATAGTCTTAAAAGAAAAAAAAAGCAGTGACAAAAGAACTCTTAATTACACTCAGGTGTACTTATAGTGCAGCACCTTATTCAGATAGATCAGAGAAGCTTCCTCCTGCAGCAGATAGGAACAAATACAGAGACACACAGCCAGCTATTAGTCGTGTGCGTGCACACACACACACACAAACACACACACACACACACACAGAGAGAGAGAGAGAGAGAGAGAGAGAGAGAGAGAGAGAGAGAGAGAGAGAGAGAGAGAGAGAGAGAATGAGAATGTTGGGACACACACAGCCTAAATGGAATGTTTCTACCAATCAGGGAAAATATGGAAGAGGAAAAAAAAGAGTGTGAGAGCCACAGGGAATGGAGGACACAAGGAAAACAAGAACAAGGCCCGCTAAGTTAACTAAGCAAAACTCATATAATTTCACCGAGACTGACACAGCAAGTACAGGGCCTACACTATTCTCCATGATATCTGTCTTCTGTATATATATTATAGCTTTCAGATTGGTATATCTTTTTATAGGGCCCCTGAGTTGTGAATGAGTGGCTTCCTGATTCTTGTGCTTTGTCTTGGGCTCTTTTATTTTTTTTAAAGGTTGTCTTGTCCAACTTTTACGCAATGGGTTTTGCTTTATGTTATTATATTTTATCTTGTTATGTGTTATTGTTATATCTAAGAAGCTAGTTCTTTTCTAATGAGAGACAGGAATGGAGTGGACCATGAAGAGAGGCAGGGTAGGGAGGATGGGAGAAGCAGAGGGAGGGGAACTGTAATCAGGATACAGTGTATGAGGAAAGAATCTATTTTTAATATAGAGGGAAAAGAATTTCATACTGAATGTAGTAAGACCTCAGTCTCAACTTATTAATAAAACTGGACAATTTTCCCAGTCCATATCTTTTCTGGGTGAACACTGAATGTACCATTACTGGCAAAGCGCTTGGGCACACATCATGCTTCATCCTTGTTATAGAATGCTGTTTCCATAAACCAAATCAGGGCTAGAAAGAATATTTTCTTCTCAGGGTCTCCATACTCTAGAAAGCCTAGGGTTTTGTTTGTTTGTTTGTTTGTTTGTTTGTCTTGTTTTGTCTTGTTTTTTGTTGTTGTTGTTTTGTTTGGTTTTGGTTTTGCTTTGCTTGCTTGGCTGTTTTTGTTTTTGTTTTGCTGCCATTCTGGCTCTGTATGATTGCTTCCAAACCACAATTCCTTGTTTTCACAAAATCAATCCTTCTTTTCTGGGTTTTAATGTGATTAGAGAACGCAGTATACCACCAGAAACCCAAATGCAGCGTATTAATGGACTTACGGTCATTTCACATTCCCGGAAAATAGTCTAGCTAAAGAACTGGGACTTCTCTCTCATTCTGCCACCATCCTGTTTTACCTCAATATCAGTCTGGATGACCTATCCAACATTTTAATCTTAGAGTTTATAGACTTACACAAATCATGTTAACTTCAATTCCACAAGCCATTAGCCATTCATATCCGTGGTCACCCTTCCTACTTCACTGTCATCTGGAGTGGCTCTACCTGCAGAGGTATCACACCCTCTACCTCACGTGCTGGCTCCAGTCTCTGGGCCTGTTGTTTCTGTTCTTGTACTTCTTTCCATCTCATGAGGATTCAACTCTCGTTATGCTTTACTACATTTTTCCTTTCTTGGTGAATTCGTCTTGATGCTTCTGATGCAACATCTGCTCTTGAAGTTTCTCCAAGGGCATCTTCACCTAAACTCTTGGTCCCTGAGTTCTAGACTCAGGTTTAATATGCTACTGAGCCCCAAGCAGCTTCACCAAGTGTGTCACATTCGCTTAAATCCAGGTTCACATGTATTCTTTACTCCATATACTCTATTTATAGATAATCATGCCATGAAGTTTCCTGTTATCAGGGTTAGAACCCTCACATGCACATCTGGACAATGCTTCTCAGCATCAGCAGCAGAGCCATCAATATTCTGTCCATATGAGCAACAACAAAAACCTGAGCCCCTGGCCGTGGTAAGATGTTTGAATCTTACTCAGAAGGGGAAATACAACAGTAATCTGAAGTGGATGGAAACTGTTTGGAAAAGGGGATGGGGACTGGAACTTGGAGTGGGGATCAGTTGTAGGGACAGCTGTGGAGCACTGGTACAGAAAGTGAAATGAAATCATCAGGAGGGGGTGAGGTGGGAGGGATGGGAGGCCATCTCCAGGACTTGTCAGAGATCTTGGATGGCGGAGGCTCCAGGGAGTATATGAGGGTGACTCTAGTTGAGATCCCAGGCAGTGAGTGAGATGGAGCCTGAAGTGGCCACCTCCTGTAGCCTGGCAGGACTCTGAGTGGAGGGATAAGGACAGCAACCCACCCACAAAACTTTCAACCCAAAATTTGTCCTTCCTAGAAGTGCAGGGACAAAGATGGAGCAGAGACTGGTGGAAAGACTGACTGATGATTGGCCCAGTTTGAGACCTATCCCATGGGCAAGAACCAATCCCTAACACTAGTAATGATACTCTGTTATGCTTGCTTAAAGATCTCTTGTTGTGCTTGGAGCCTTGCATAACTATCCTCTGTGAGGGTCCACCAAACAGCTGACCAAAACAGAGGCAGATACCCACAGCTAAACATTAGACAGACTTGGGAAGTCTTGTGGAAGAGTTGGGGGAAAGTTTGAGGGACATGGAGAGGATAGGAACTCCACAGGAAGATCAACAGAGTCAACTAACCTTTACATCTGGGGGCTGTCAGAGACTGAACCACCAACTAAAGAGCATGCAAGGATACAGAGACTGACCTAGCACCACCCTTCCTGCCCCCCACTCCTACATGAATATGTAGAAGATGTACAGTTTGGTTTTCATGTGGGTCCCTCAATAACTGGAGCATGGGTTTACCCTGACTCTATTGCCTGACTGTTCCTCTAATTGGGCTACCCTGTCTGGTCTCAGTGAGAGAATGTACCTAGTCCCACAGTGATTTGAAGTGCCAGGGTGGGAAGGTATCCAGGAGGAACTTTCTCCTTGTCAGAAGAGAAGTGGAGATGAGGGGTAGGGGCTGTGTTGAGGGGTAGCTGGAAGGAGGTGGGCTTTAGCTGGGATGTAAAATGAATAAATAAATTAATGGAAAAATTTCTGGGCCCCGATCAGTATGAGCTCTTGGTGTCACTACAAAAGTCTTTGCTGGTACCACATCATCTAATATACTACATTCCTCTCTGATGCAGTGCATATGATCAGTAAATGTCAATCACTTTTATGTCATAGGAAACAGAAATATTCATCTTCTCACAATAGCACATAAAAGATCAGATCTGTGTGTAACTGTGAGTAGTGTAAATACATGTTCCTTTGTGTGTGTGTGTGTGTGTGTGTGTGTGTGTGTGTGTGTAGGGGGTTCAGAGGTCAATATTGGTGGTTTCTCCAATTGCTCTCCACCTTATTCTTTGAGACAGGTTCTCTAACAGAGCCTAGAAATTAATGATGCATCTGGGCTTTCTGCCCGTTGAGTTCCAGGGATCTGTCCTTAACTCTCGGGTTATAGATATGTACCACTGTGTTTGGCTTTTTCAGGGCTAATGATGTGTGGATAGTATCAAAATGCATTATGTACATGTATGGAAATGTCATAATGAAGCCTGCCATAATGTATAATTAATATATGCTAATAAAACTTAAGAAATTATGTATTTTTACTGATAGCATGCAGTGAATAAGGCACTTCAAAAATGGCAATTTACTGGAGAACAAAAAGCAACCGTAAAAGTATAATGTAAACTATGTTCACAAAATATTATCATTACATAGAAATGTATGCATAGAAAATTTGAAAAGGCAGATAGCCAGTGACTGTAAAAGGTGCCTCTGAGCTGCTGTGGGAGAAGAAAGCTAAAAATGGTGGCCCATTTTTGTATTCTATTCCAATTCCACATAGAGGTTCAGTGTTGTATTAGCAATAATTCCAAAGCCAAACAGAAAGATTCAAACAGAAGAAGCTCTTATTCTTAGTAAATCAAATATTCAGAATAGTTTAGTTATATTTAAGAACTAGGGTTATATGGGGTCCTGCGTCTGCTTTGCCCATAGGGTTCAGGCCGCTTGGGGAGGCAGGACGTGGGGAGTTTGACTGTGCTCACCCTGGCGCCAGGCGGGTGTCAGGCTATGGACATTGCTCTGGGGGTTGGGGAGCTCAGTGTGAGGTCCCAAGGACTGCCAGAGCTGACAGGAAGGCCCGGGGTTGTCTGGTTCTCAGGCTCTTGGGCAGCCAGGTGCCACTGGGAGGTGTGGAAGAGCTGAGAACTAAGTGGGGGCCCACGGGCTGGATCTAGCCTGGGGCCTAAAGGGGCAACAGCACCAGCTCAGTGCCTAGGGAATGAAAGTCCTTGGCTTGTCTGCAGGCTGCTTGGCTTGGAGGTCTTGGCTGGGGGCACAGAGAGGCATTCCACGGGAGCTTAGACGGCCAGCTCTTTAGGCAAAGGTCTTCCCCATTGCTCCCGACAGAAGATCCCGATGAAAAGAGACAGTCTATGACTTTAAAGCATTTATTGTCATGGCAGAGAGTGGATGAGTAAAACTACCCCAGTTTCTCAGGACAGACATGTCGTTAAACGCCTTTTACAGGGAGGAGGATCTGAGAAGGAACGCTTAATTGGCTAAGCCCTTCAGGCCTTTAGGTACCTCATTAAAATGGAGATCTGTCTTGAGGCTACATGACCACAGGTCACGTCCTCTAGTCTTCTACCGGTAGACAGGTTTGGGGCATTGCCCTTACATGACTGATGGCCACAAATCTATGCAGGGCTGCAGCCTCGTGTCAGGAGCCTGGTGACTGGGAGAGTGGTAAAATGCTTTCCATCCCTCAGGGTCACCAGGGTTTCCAGCCTGTGCTCCACCAGGGACCAGGCTGCCTTTCACGATCTTATACCACTACTGCGTTTAGCAGCGTTCTCTTGATTTCTAAGTGCTTATGATCACTTCAGGACTACGTCTGGGTAACACTATCATGTTCATGGATACAAAGCCAGAACTTCTTGTCACCTATCCTTAAAATTAAAAAGTACTTTTCTCAATCAGCCACAGATTTTAGGAAAACAATGCACCAAAGTCATGCTATTATGTGTGGCTAACTGAAACTTAATCATATCAGAAACACTGGTTAAGGAGATATTCGTGGTGTGAGTCACGTTCCTCATGGTAAGCTTCATGGTATGTTAAAATGGCTTCTGTATCAGTAAGGAGGATTATTCATGCTAAGGAAATTCCTTGGTCAATTCCTCTGCTTCATAGATTCATTATGTGTCAGTTTTCCATTATTGAGACCACAGACTATGTGGTTATTTTCTTTCTTATAATGACCATCAATATTTCTGGTAATTGGATGAAGGTTGCAGTTTACCAGTTGAGTGTTGTCATGATACTTTTTATCTATTTTCAAATAATCTATCTTCCTGCTGGTGCAGGTTTGAATTCATAGAATGCCATTACTCAACACAGAGTGCTGTGAACATTGTCCCACTTATCAAATGGCTGGGAAATGAAGAAATGATGTGTAGGCAACCAGAGAACTAACTCATACATTGTAATACACTTTGAAATTAGAGCCGAGGTTAAGTAGATTTTTTTGCTAGTTAGGTGCCTGGCTAATGAATGAGTTGGGTTTTCCATTTTGCAAGGAGCCAAGCATTCTCCATGTGAAAAAGGTAAAGAAATGATGACTTGGACAATGTTGGAGTCCTCTAACCAGAAGTGGTAGCTCCTTACACAGGGACATAGGTAGCGATGATAAAGAGGAAAATAAACTTTGGAAGATAATGCAAGAGAGAGTCTGTGTATGGACTCAACATAGAAATTGTTTTCCCAGGGTAGTTTATTGCTCTTCCCTCATAACACAAATTACAAAGAGCAGAGCATGGCTGCAGGAAACAACAGACAAACAACAACAATAAATGAATTTAAAAAAAAAACAAGAGAGAAAATTTGGCATGGGAAAGACTGCGTGGCCAAGAACACAGGAACAGTGTAGTGACCCTCTTACTAGTTGCTTGCACATTTAAATCTAGCGTGCTCTTTTACTTGCTTGGTCAACACTATAGTAGATAAGTAGATATTATAGGGTTTCCCCCCTAAACAATGTCTAAAGATGATCTAACAATTATGATCAATTCTTCTGCCCAAAGGGGACAGTTCAGATCAATAACACCAAGTTTGCCTTTCACATAACGTTTCCCTTCTTGGATTGTCGTACAAAGGTATTTATGAACTCACTCAGTTTCTAAAGAGGAATGGCATTATGCTTGCTGGGAGGAATCAGAATGTGTTACACCACTTTGCCACTAAAGCCCTAATGTGAACCCCACATAAAACATGCTCCTAATGAGGAGACCTGGTCATCAGTGAGCTCTGAATTTTCTTATCACACAGATAAACACTCTGCTTTGGGTCACATGTGGCAAACTATTAGGATAGTTCTATATAAGACAGTTAAGAATCAACTTCATACACTTAGGTTCTTGGTGAGCATTAATAATTGGGGTATTCCAAGTAATTCTTCAAGGATAAAAATCAATAGAGGATTTACCTATTTCACGAGGGCAGATATAAGGTGTGGAAAATGTTTCATACATGATGAAGGACATACGGGAGCAGGAGTGGGGGAAGGAGGAGAAGAAAGAGAATGGTATCAGTAAAGAACAGGAATGTTCTCTGAAGTATTTGGACTATCAGGTTGGTGCAGTAGGAATACACTCTTGAAAGTACACTCACTTCTCGCTACTATCATGCACGTATGTGGCCAGCAAACTTATCAAAGGAGGCAGCATCCATCCACTCATGCAAGGCTGTGTATATCTATCTAGTCATCCATTCATGCCCCTAGCTTTTATTGACTTCCTCCTCTGAGTTCTGAGCTTTCAAGACATGGGGGTGGGGGTTGGGGGGGGGGAGAACCGATTCCTGCTGTCATCAAAAAAGCATTTTGATCACAGGAGCCCAGTTGACAAAAACAGGCACCAACCTGAGAGACAGTCAAAGGGGTCAAGATGAAGACCAGTGCTCAGCAAAACATGGAGCCATACTAGGCTTGTAAGAGTCTCCCACATGGAGACTTGGTGGTGGGAGTGGAAAGGCAAGAACTGGCTTTTGAGTGAAAAGAAATGTAAATTTCTATAAGCTAGCAGCTAGTTACTTCAGGTATTTTTTTTTTCTTCAAGTATTTTCCACTGACCATTTTGCTTGTTTTGTTTTTGTTTGTCTTGTTTTTCTATTTCCTTAATTATTGTTCTGGTGAAGTGTTGAACCTCTGCTCAAAAAGTGATTGCTGAGACCCTACATGTGCTTGGCACCAGGAGGACTGTAAAATGTGTCAAATCAGGAAAGTGATTCTACAGTTGCAACAATATACAGGCTGAGAAACAGTGGTCAGTAACTTAGTCTTGTATCAAGAGTTGGTTTTTATTGTCAGTGTCCCAGTCCCCACCCCACGGGTCACACACCAGACAAGACTTGGCCACCAGACTTCCCAGAATTTCTTCACAAGGGAGGAGGCATCACATATTGCCACTAGATGGCGCCCAGTATTTTCATTTTTAAGAAAGAAAAAAGCCTCTTTTCTATATAATAACCATATTCAAGTAAAAAACTGTTACTTACCATCTCTACTTATGAAACTATGATTAATTTAATAATAATTTCATCATAATATGAATTAAAACCACCACAAACCCTCATGTGGGGTCATTAGGCCAGTTTAAAAAATATTAAGTCTGTTTTCCTTTACGTAAGAAAAAGAATTTGAAATACATTTATCAAAACAGAATATTAGTAGGATTAAAATATCTGATAAGAGTATCCTAAGTAGTTTGGAAAAAATTAATTTTAATATATAAAATTTTTGTTTTTAGAACTGTCTCATTGCACAAATTAACAAACATGATTTAAAATCTATTTTTAAACTTTTACTAGTTAGTTGCAATTGTATATAACAAAATTATTGTACACTGAAAAGTGGGATAGTAATTTCTGAACTAATGCCTGTATATAGTTATAGTCTAAGTAAAATTTAATATGGACAGCTTTACATAATTTGATTAATAAAATTCAGGTGCGGTACATACATTTTGGTACATGATTTCAAAATGTTATACACATTTTTAAAGGAACAAATATGAGGTGTTCTCATTTACCCAGTGAAAGTCTCTTGTAATACTCAAATAATGCTTATGTGGAATAAAATATTTCTACTGAAAGTCTAAATATAGTTCTGCAATGAACACAGCTTACATTTTTACAACAGAAGACTTGCAAATAGAATAAGGCACAATAATAAAGTCAGAACACATTAAAAAGTACCATGTCCTGGGTGAATATGTAACAACTACTTTGGAAAGAAACTGAAAAGTCACAGGTTTATTGTACAAACAGAATGATGTATAAAACCTAAGTACCCCTGCCACACCAGAACAAAAAATTAAGTGTGTGCTGTTTATCTGACTACTGTTACACTCTTTCATTTTCAAATGTTTTAAAGTAGGGCTGACTCACCTTGATGTTCTCCAGGGTGACCTTCCTCATGTCTATAAGCCTTCTGAACTTCCTCTCCTCATCGAAGATCCTTTCTTCACAGTGCTGTTTCTCTTTTACGAGATGGTCATACACACCATGCACGTGTTCCCTGTCAAAACGCAGCTTTATGAACTCATCCCTGTGGGGAAAGAGTTTCACATGTGAGCTCAGTGGTTGTCAAAGGAAAAACACTAGCCTTTAAACAGCATCAGCAAGAAGACAACAGTGTCAACAACAAACAAACTACGAGAGTAACAACTAGTGCTGAACTGTGATCAGAACACACAATAATCACTGAGGAATTATACTGTCATAGAGACTTTTGTCAGGTCATGGCAAGGGCACAAGCACTTAATACAAAACCTGAATAAGATTGGCATCTTATAGATTTAGCATAACTCATATAATTTTAAGTTTATATCTTTCAGACCCATACTATTGTTTCAGGTATTAATATTTTAAGCAATGTGTTTTCTTGCTTTCTTACATAATATAACAAAGGCAAATTAGCCATTTGGAGATAATAGCTAAGTGACCATGACCATGTTGAAAATGTTACTAAATAAAGACCTGTTGGGTAGACTGAGTTGACTCCACTAAACATCTGGTATTGAACTGTGCATAGTTGATTGTTTAATTGCTTTTATTTGTATGCCTGTGTGTGTACATGTGCATGCCTCCATGGGTGTGCATGTGCGTTTGTGTGTGTGTATGTGTGTGTGTGTGTGAGTTTGTGTGATGTACACAGATGTGAATGAAAGCTTTTGTGTGAGTCAGAGGCTCTCCTGTGCTAAGACTGGGAATGGAACTTAGGCTGTCAAGTATGCACAACAAGCATAGCAAGTGTTTTATCCCTTTAGGTATCTCCAAGGACCACTTTTATTATCCCCATGTCCTGTGATGTATATGTGTGTATATAAGTATATATATGTATGTGTACATATATACATATTTACATACGTATGTATATGTATATACATATGTATATATGTATGTATATATGTATGTATGTATATATGTATATATGTATGTATATATGTATGTATATATGTATGTATATATGTATATATATATACACACATACATATATATATTCCTAATGTGATAAGTCAATATTATTATAATCAGTATGTAAGCATAATGTTTAACAGGCAGAACCAATATGAATACAGGAGGAGAACATAAGTGGGTTCCACATGAGGGCACATGGACCCTGTGTGAACCTTCAAGCACCATCACAGAGGAGCCCAGGCCCATTTTCACTGAGAGCATCCCTTGTTTATGAGGGGAGATCACAAGAGGGCACTAAAAAGGGGAGATGTGAACAGATGATAGGGGATTCTATAGAATCTGTTTCTAAATTCTTCCCTCAAAACTGTTAGAGGACAACCATGAATTATTAAACAAGGTTCACAAACACTAACAATGTGTTGAATTAACAAAAAATATTAATACCAGAGAGAGAATGTTTACATATGTGGGGAAAGCAAACAATTCCCAGTTATTAAAATAAAAATAAACTCAGAGAGAAATAAAGAGTGAAAGCAACTTCTGATTATACTCATACAAACAAAAATGATTAAATATCATGTGTCATCACATAAATTTGATAAAATTCTGAAGAAAAATAGGAACTATCATGAGAATAAATTTTAAATATGAAAATCTGATTTTATGAATCTCATGTTAAGTATGATGATTATTTTGACAAAACTTACTGCAACTTTTCAAGTTTATCTTCACAATTTGTCCTTTCCAGATTCATTATCCTTATCTCCTTAGTCAGCTCGATGGTTTTCTCTTGGAGAACAATTGTTTTGCCTCTAGCTGACTGTATTTCTTGATGAATTATTGAGCCTCTTCCCTACAGAAAGTTTCAAAGAAGACTTAGATTTTCAAGTCTTTGGAATTCAGAGACATAGTTGCATGGACTCTACAGAGATTAAGAGAGCTGCAATTCCTTAGCAACTCGGGCAATGATGGAACCTTGTGCTTCTCACTATTGAGAGGCGCTTCCTGAAAGGATAGAAACACATCTTTTTCTTTTTGCCTTCCCACCCACTTAGACAGCAGCCAGTTGTCACTCCATATGTTCTAAAACATACATGAGTACTCTGGTGTACACACACACACACACACACACACACACACACACACATGTGCATACACTCAAAATGGAAATGGCCAGGTGGCTAAGTAAACACAGATATTTTTCTATGTCAAACAACACAAAACAACATTTCATCAGCAAAAGTTTCCCCTGTTGATTCTGGGAAATTAATTCTATGTTGAGATGTTTCTTAGGTGAGCTGATCTCCAATAAGGTGCTGTATAATTAAGAAACCTAGACTCAATGTAATTACCACCAACAAAAACATGGTTAACATATTTACCCTAGCAAAATAGAGGGGTGTGTCATCATATTACTGCACAAAGCTGACTAAAGTATTTGTATGAGTGACCAAAGTAGCTTTAGACATCTCAACGAACATGCTTTCTGAAACAGACATCTTTCTAATAAATGACTTAAAAGTTTAAAATTGTGTATTGTAATTAAATTATAATCTTTAAAAAATAAACTATATTGCCAAATTGTACATCATTATTATAATTTATTAATGATTAAAGTTGCTGCATCTGAGTATACTTTCTAGTTGAAAAGCAAATTTCTGATAAACGATGATTTCATAAATTTAAAAAGATCAGATTACTAGACTTAGGGCCAAAACTTTTATAACCATTCTTCTCTTCCTTTCCCTTCCCTGTCTCCGCTCCTTTTCCTTTCAGTCCTCTTTCTGTTTTTTCCTCCCATTTTAGGTCTGTCACATACAATGGAACGGAACGAGTAACTTACACATAGTGATCATTTACTCCTTCCAGAAAAATGGGCTGACAAGTTCAGGAATAAAGGGCAAGCAGATTTGTTGTCCGCTGAGGGCTTCTCCGCCCCCCAAAAGATGATCTCTGTTGCACACTCACACGGGGAAAGGAGTGCGTTTGGACTCCATGAATGGTTTTTAAAGGCATTGATCCCAGTCACAAGGATGGGGTTCCCATTATTTCATCTGCTCAGCTAGCTAATTGCCTCTGGGTTCGCTAAACAACCTCCAAAAGCAGAGACTGCTCTGAAGGAAAGATTATGGGAGGACAGTAGCATTCTTTTGCTCCTTCCCATTGGTCCCATCAGGCCTCACACACACACACTTCTCCCCCCCCATCCCCACCCCAGCCCTTTCATCTTTCTTTTGCTTCACTGCTTCCTTGAAGCTACAAGGAGAGGTCAGTATGTGATTAAAGAGAGAGTGGCAGGTTCTTGCATAAACCCAGTGTGAATTTTGGGTTGCTTGGAATGTTTTCCTGCTAAAGATGACGTGCCTTATAGACTAAAGCAGTGGGGAAAAGAGACTTCTTGAATGCAGGGTGTGTGTGTGTGTGTGTGTGTGTGACATGTAAATGTATGTGTATGTGAGAACAATTTAAGACACAGGCATCTCCCCACAATCATATATGATGAGTTTTCATTGATGTAAGAAATAAAAATTGAAAACTGAAAATTTCACCTCGGTTTTTGTGAGTTGCTTGCGGCTTTTCTTGCTCTTTTTTCGTAATTTTTTCTTTGTTGCATCTACTCTTTTTTTAACATGTTCTTTCCTCTTCCGTATGTCACGAAACATCTAGAAGACACTCTGATTTTACACGGTGTAACATTTGTGATCCACTGGTTTAGATAAACTGTATGCAGTAACTATCTTAATAATCTTAGTGTCTGTTTTAACATATGCAAGGAAAGGATTACTGCCTGTAAGTTCTAGGCTATGACACCACAAATCTCAAATTGTGTTTGAATGATCTAAATCATGGAAAGTCTATCTGTTTCAGTTAAATAAGCAAAAAGGATGAGCATATACATAGAATAATATTTTATATATTAGATATTTAATATATAAATATATTTCTATTAAATATATAAAATATCTTAAATATTATATATATTAAGTATTTAAGATATAAGTATATTAAGTATTTAAGATATAAGTGAAGCTCTAAACACAAACGGTCAGAAACCATTATCAAAAAGAAAACACACAAATGCTTATTCATTCCCAGACTTGGTACTAAATGGTCAGTTCTTTTCATTTATTACCTATTAAAACATAAAATAAGAAATGATTGGTGAGCAATGAGAACACATAAAGCCATGACTATTAGAATATGAAAAGAAAACAAAAATCATTAAAGGTTGGTGGGATTCATTATTATACAATACAAATTAGACAATGACATTGAGATATTTGAGATAATTAAATGCCACCATCAATGTAAGAGAAAGTCATTATTAAAACCACTTAACCCTCTCAGTTTAGTACAGGTTAGGTGTTTGTCATGTATGTCCAGTGGGATCCCTTTCAGAAGCCTCCATTTGCTCAGTGTGGTTAGGCCTATGTTTTCTGTAGTTTATAATATAAGAAAACTTTCTTGCATTTTACATAGAGAGACTTTGAAAGTTGAGATAAATACTTTTAACAGTGAAAGGACAATATAAACCCACCTGTCTTCATTTAAGGAACAGACCATAAAATCCAGGAACAAGTTCATAAAACCTCCTCCCAAAGAACAACCTGGGAATAACCACAGGAATAGGAGAGTATCTTATCTCAGGATGGGCTACCTGTGCTGGGCAGCCCTATCTTATCCTGTGACATAAGAATGCAGACTGCTGACTACCTGGCACAAACCAATCAGAAGCCAACCCCTGTCACACCCCCCCCCCCAGCACCTATCAATGTAATTTTAGATTACCTAATCCTTCTAGAATTTTCCCCTAATTTCCTTTAAGAAGGCCTATGTGCCTTTGTCTAGGGTTGCCATTTCAAAGAATAGTTGAACCCTGAATGCAACTGGTTGATTCTGAAGAATAAATGTTCTTCATTTTTGCATACTATCTGAGTCTGGGGTCTCCTTCAGTGATTTTTGGACCCTTACAAGATTAATACTTTGTAACTCATATTTTAACAACAAAAAACATTTTGAAAATTGTTAATAGCCAAAGGTCCAAAGTTACACCATCATTTGCAAAGGAAGAACAATGTTGCCAAATTGCCCCAAGTCTATGTGTGTCCTCCCTGCAGAGAAAGACAAGAATTCATTGCTCTTACCACACCCTCCAGCTCTCTGAAAGATAAATGATAGCATGTACACATATTTTTTATGATTTTTTCCCTTTGGGAAGGGCCAGTAATATCAGTTACTGACAGAAACTTGCAGTTTTGAAAATATTTTATCCATATTTGCTTTATTTTTCACCCTAGCTGTCTTAACTTTTATATGCACCAAAAACTTACCTGGAAAATGTCATGATACTTCATGTTTTATATTCAAGTCAACATAATCTTTTAGCATCTCATTAAGAAGCAGTGGAGATTGAATCAAGTGCTTTGTGCTGGGCAATCTCACCAGGCCAGTCACTGCTCACTCAGTTTGAAAACAGTTTGGTCTAAGTATAGTGTAAGATAGATTATAGAGTTGTAGACAGTGGGCCTTGCCAGATAGTTCTTAAATTAATTAACAATGGTATGATCATGAAAGAGTAACAACTTGGAGGGTTTGTGGTTTTCCTATACAAAACCATATATATATATATATATATATATATATATATATATATATATATATATATTCACATACATTACTCAGTAACCAATATATTCCAAAAAGTAGATGATTAGTTATGAATACATTTTTATGTAATGAATTATTGTAAATGCTTACATTTAAGTGTTGTTTGTGAAGGTACCTGATTCTCACAGCTTCTGCTTCTAATTCTTTCAGCGGCTCCTCTACTTCTGACAAAGCCAACTTATAGAGTGCTTTTCTTCTTAAAAACTCCTGCATCTCAACAAACTGAGATTCTTCAATGGAGTACAGCCTTTTCTGCCAACAGAGATTGCAAACCATTCATTCATTTATTGTTAATTATACACACGTTTATTAAAAAGTGCTATCATCTGAAAATCAAATACTATAGTCTCCAATAGAAAAGCAAGAGGAGATATTACGGCATTTTAAACAGCACATATACATGAAAAAAAAAAGAGGAAAACAATAAATGGGCAAGAAAGATCAGACATTGTCAAGTACCTGCTGGAGACCAGTAAGTGCAAGCACATACTTGAAAGTTGTAAGTGGCAAACGAGCAGGGAAGTTATAAGAAAATATTACGCAGAAATAACTTGATTGACTTTGAAAATATTGAAGAAATATCATAAAAACCTACAGAAGTTCCCCTTTATAGAGTTAGATTAAGGATGCAGACAATTTTACATCACATTGTTGAGGTGGTTTTTTTTTGTTTTGTTTTGTTTTTTGTTTTTGCTATGTATTATAATTCTAATACTGATCCCTGAGCTCTGGTTGCACCAGGGAAGAGAGAATCTATAAGTAGACCCAAGTGACTCTATGTAATCTTGCCCCCTAAGTTATCTTTGATTAGAGAATAAAGATGCCTATAGCCTATAGTTGGGCAGAAGAAAGAAAGGCAGAGATTTCGTTCCCAGAGGAGTTGAGGTCTAAGGCAGGGACCACAAGGAGGGTGAGAAGATGGAGAGAGGAGAGGAAGCCATGGGGTACTAATCTTGTAAACATGGCCATGAGGGCTCATCAATTGGAGTTAAGAGCTGCCCAGGTGGAGCATGACAATGTATAATTTGGGTTTATTGATCGGGAATTAGATTTTAATACCTTCGAGGGTAGCTGTCTGCCCAACACTAGTGCTGATTAAGGGTTATTATAAATATAAAAGTTGTATGTCTTTTATCTGGAATCCAAGTAACCAAAGGCAGGTAGAAATTCCCGATTGAGATTAAATGTTTTCTACATCACATGAGCATGGTCTCTTTTGTCTTGTGAGTTTAATTTTTCAATCTTAACAATCCCAAATTCACATATATGTATTTCTGAAGGGGAAACATTCTGGAACACATTAGAGTACCAAGCTTGGTTCGAAAAGATAAACAAGATTGAAAAATGAAACTTGGGTTGGTTAGTTATTATACTTCCATTCCAAAGACCTTCTATAGAAATATCATAGCACATTTTTTTCAGGGTTAAATAAAGAGATTCCAGTGAAAGACACTAAAAGTAAAGAAAATGTAACATCATCAGAAAGCAAACTAAGGAGTTAGACAGTTTGGAATAAGAGTCTACTGCCCTTTCACTAGACTGGCAGAAATTCCCATTAAGCCACAAAATGAGATATGTGCATGGGAGGTCAGTTTCTTTATGCATGATCAGACACTCTAGTTGTACACAGAGGCCAACTGTCATCAGCTAAGGAGAGAAAAGTGCTGGCTTGCAAACCAAGCAGTGACAAAAGATGCCTCATTACAAGCAAATTTAAAATGCTAAGTAAAATGCAAATTAAAGGAAGAAGAAAACAGAAGCCAAATTAGTATTACCTGAATCTCAATCCCTGTAGCTATGTCACTTCTCATGAGCCTCTTCAGAAATTCTTCTCTAGTCTGTATGTCAAAAAGTTGTCAAATGAAGAGTTTATTCTCAGAATATATAAAAATAAAAGTTTTAGCTGCAGTTACTAATACAAGATACAGTTTATTTGTATAGGAATAAACAGAAAATTAGACATTATTTGTGCATATTATAACTATTTTAAAGATATTAATATTATTTGAGACAAAGCATTTAAATGATATACAGGAAACAGTTTTATCTAGGTTGTATCTTATAGTTCCAACTTGAAAATAAAGTCAAAGAGTAAAACCTAAATTATCTTTGACTCCCTTTCTTTTAGAAAAATGGATTCTTTTAGTACTACTTTCCAGCATAAATACTATGAATGTTGAAAGCAAAATAGATATAATCATGTGTGATGCATGCACAGTGTTATTATAACCTCCAATTGACTGAGAATTTTTTTTATTTTTCAAGAAAAATGCATTCTTTGAGAATTAGTAGTCCAAAGTGATAGAAAGCATCTTTCCTTTGTCCCCTGAATAATGATCTTAATTATTCAGTCTGGCTTTGAAATGACACAGACCAGCATCTGAAGTCATTCTGTAGATCTATCTGCCTTGTGATTACACTGCAGTCCTAGATCTGAGAGTTGAGCTGGTCTACCTTCAGGCTGCTCTCCAGATTGAAAAGAGACACTCAGGTTTGCAAAGAGGAATCACAGATTCTTAACAGTTTATGATGTCCCCACTTCATTGCTGACCCCATAGTTATATCTGGTCTACAGAGGCAATAAGGAGAAGTAAGTACACTGGTTCATCTTCCAGCCCTTCCTTTACCCAGACAGCAGTGAGAATTAAGATTGTTTATCCAAGCAGCAGAGTATTCCTGCTACAGTTGGTAAGGCTAGTGCTAGTGCCTGTGCTCACATTCTTTGAACCCAGGTTCCATGTCATTAACGCTTCATACAAGTTTCCACTCTTTGTTGCTTGTTAAATTGTATTCATAACAAATTGATTGAAAAAAATAAAACCAAAACAAAAGTAACTAACACAAAAGTGCCTCAGTTTCACCCATCCCATTGCTGTGATAAGGTACCCTGACAAATGTGTGGACAAAGGACAAAGGAATTATTTGGTTCACAGTTTGAAGTTAGAGTCCACCATTGGTGGGGAGTCAAGGTGGTAGGACTTGAGCAGCTGGTCACACTACCTGACAGAGACATGTGATATAGTTCCTTCAGTCTTCTTAGTCAATACCATATAGAACCAGCAAGCAAGCATGGGCCTTCAGATTTGTCCCAGGTTGGACTAAGTTTCCAAGAGGGACCTTCTGAGTATCAGTTCTCAGGACTAAGCTGTACAAGGAAGGAGGATGATTTTAAGCAAGGAAAGGAATCTAAGCAGTTCCACCCAACAGGCTAGAGAGAAATGGTGCCCTCAACAGGCAAGCCTTAGTTGAACTATGGCTAAAATAGAAATGTGCCTAATGTGTGTGATCATCTTATCATAACTTCATAACTAAATATGTAAAATAGCTACTATAGCCCATTTTTTTTCTATTGGAAAACTGTGACAAATGCTTAAATAGCCTAAAAACTTAAAGCTGGCAGCTTCTATGTCCAAGAGCTTTACCCATGGCTGAGTAAGTTGGCATTCTAATTCACACAACCTGATGACTCTAAGGGACTTGATCCTGACGGTTTGGCCTCCTCATGGTTTCTAGATTCTTCAAACCCTACAAAGTGATAGGCAGTTTCATGTAGAGCCATCAGTTTCCTTTTGCCTGTCTCCTTGACAGGCAGCTATACCAGGCTGTCTCTGAAGCACATCTGTCTTGGTAGATCATGGCTCAGGAGCCTATATTAGAGGTGATTGAGAGGTGAGACTTGGAGTGAAGATATGTCAGTCTGATAGTAACTCCATAGTAGGCTATAAAATGGAATATGCCCTGCACAGTCATGGGCTCCTCAGAGGTGCTCCTGTAATTGCGCAACATGAATCCAGTAGCTGTAGACGACAAACCCAGGAGGAAATGAGCACAGATCACTAGGAGGTTGAGTTAACACAAGGCCCAGCATATGAGCTGCTTCCTCAAACTCTATTGCACCATTGCTGGAAAGGCTCAAAGACAGGAGCTGGAGCATGGCAGAGACTGCAGTAGTTGTGAAAAGCTTTGCTGTTTTAACATTTATTGGACCCCGCTTTGGAGAATGTGCTGATTTTACATGTGTTTTATGGGTACAGGAATCTTTGCTTGGTTGTATGGCTGGATGTCCATGGAAATTTGTGCATATTGGAACTGTGTAGAGCAGTGTTTCTGAACCTTCCTAATGCTGCGACTCTTGCTCCCATCAATCATAAAATTGTTTTATTTACTACTTCGTAACTGCAATTTTGCTACTATTATGAATCATAATGTAAACATATGATATGCAGGCTATCTGATATGCAACCCCCCTGAAAGGGTCATTCAACCCTTAAATGGATCACGACCCACGTGTTGAGAACCAATGGTATAATTAAGAGGAGGCTGGAGACCCACCCACTACAGTTAATGTGGTACATTGTAGATGGTGTACACACACACACACACACACACACACACACACACACACACACACATTTATCTTCATAGCCTCTTGGTGAGATATCAATGGCTAGTTCACCTATCTTAACATACACTTGCAATGGTCAATTATGGTGGTTCTGGTTGGTTGATATTGTTGTTCTTCCTATGGGGTTGCAAACCCCTTCAACTCCTTCAGTCCTTTCTCTAACTCCTCCATTGGGGACACTGTGCTCAGTCCAGTGGTTGGCTATGAGCATCCCCCTCTGTATTTGGCAGGTTCTGGCAGAGTCTATCAGGAGAGAGCTAAGTCAGGCTCCTGTCATCATGCACTTCTTGGCATCCACAATAGTGTCTGGGTTTGGTGACTGTGTATGGGCTGGTTCCTCAGGTGGGGCAGTCTCTGGATGGCCTTTCCTTCAGACTCTGTACCACACTTTGTCTCAGTATATCCTCCCATGAATATTTTTCCCCCTTCTAAGAAGGACCAAAGCATCCACACTTTGATATTCCTTCCTCTTGAGCTTCATGTGGTCTGTAAATTGTATCTTGGGTATGCCAAGCTTTTGGGCTGATATGCACTTAACAGCGAGTGCATACCATGTGTGTTCTTTTGTGACTGGGTTACCTCACTCAAGATGATTTTCTAGTTACATCCCTTTGCCTAAGAGTTTCATGAAGTCATTCGTTTTAATAGCTGAGTAATATTCCATTGTGTAAATGTACCACATTTTCTGTATCCATTCCTCTGTTGAAGGACATCTGGGCTCTTTCCAGCTTCTGGCTATTATAAATAAGGCTGCTATGAACATAGTGAAGCATGTGTCCTTGTTATATGTTGGAGCATCTTTGGGTATATGCCCAGGAATGGTATAGCCGGGTCCTCAGGTAACACTTTGTCCAATTTTCTTAGGAACCACCAGACTGACTATGAGAGTAGTTGTACCAGCTTGCAATCCCATAAACAACGGAAGAGTGTTCCTTTTTCTCCACATCCTCGCCAGCATCTACTGTCACCTGAGTTTTTGATCTTAGCCATTCTGACTAGTGTGAGGTGGTATCTCAGGGTTGTTTTGATTTGCATTTCCCTGATGACTAAGGATGTTGGACATTTCTTTAGGTGCTTTTCAGCCATTCAGAATTTCTTACATGAGAATTCTTTGTTTAGCTCTGTACTGTATTTTTAATAGGGTTATTTAGTTCTCTGGAATCTAACTTCTCGAGTTCTTTGTATAGACTGGATATTAGCCTTCTATTGTATGTAGGGTTGGTAAAGATCTTTTTCCAATCTGTTGGTTGTCATTTTGTCCTATTGACAGTGTCCTTTGCCTTACAGAAGCTTTGCAATTTCATGAGATCCCATTTCTCGAATACTGATATTAGAGTATAAGCCATTGGTGTTCTGTTCAGAAAAATTTCCCTTGTGCCCATGTGTTTGAAGTTCTGCCCACTTTCTCTTCTATTAGTTTCAGTGTATCTGGTTTTATGTGGAGGTCGTTGATCCACTTGGACTTGAGGTCTGTACAAGGAGATAAGAATGGATAGATTTTCATCTTTCTACATGCTAATTGCCAGTTGAACCAGCTTCATTTGTTGAATATGCTGTCTTTTTCCCACTGGATAGTTTTAGCTCCTTTGCCAAAGGTCAAGTGACCATAGGTGTGTGGGTTCATTTCTGAGTCTTCAATTCTATTCCACTGACTTTCCTGCCTGTCTCTGTACCAACACCATATAGTTTTTTTTTGTTTTTTTGTTTTTTTTTTTTTTTTTTTTTTTTTTTTTTTTTTTTTTTTTTATCACTATTGCTCTGTAATACAGCTTGAGGTCAGGGATGGTGATTCCCCCTGAAGTTCTTTTATTGTTGAGAATGGTTTTTGCTATTCTGTTTTTTTTCCCCCAGAGGAATTTGCAAATTGCTCTTTCTAACTCTATGAAGATTTGAGTTGGAATTTTGATGGGGATTGCATTGAATCTGTAGATTGCTTTCTACAAGATGGCCATTTTTACTATATTAATCCTGCCAATCCATGAGCATGGGAAATATTTCTGTCGTCTGAGATCTTCTTAGATTGTATATTATTTGTGACTATTGTGAAGGGTGTCATTTTCCTAATTTCCTTTCAGCTTGTTTATCCATTAATTAGAGGAAGGCTACTGATTTGTTTGAATTAATTTTATATCCAGCCACTTTGCTGAAGTTGTTTATTAGGTTTAGGAGTTCTCTGGTGGAAGTTTTGGGGTCACTAAGTATACTATCATATCATCTGCAAATAATGATATTTCCCCTTCCTTTCCTATTTGTATTCCTTTGACTTCTTTTTCTTGTCTAATTGCTCTGCTAGGATATCCAGCACTATATTGAATAAGTAGGGAGAGAGTGGGCAGCCTTGTCTATTCCCTGATTTTAGTGGGACTGCTTCAAACTTCTCTCCATTTAGCTTGCTTTGAACCTGATATCTGTCTAGAAAATTGTCCTTTTCATCCAGAGTTTCCAGTTTTGTTGTGTTTGCTTTTGTAGTAGGATCTGATGATTTTTTGAATTTTCTCACTTTCTGTCTTTATGTCTCCCTTTTCATTTCTGATTTTTTTAAAATTTGGATACTGTCTCTGTGCCCTCTGGTTAGTCTGGCTAAGGGTTTATCTATCTTGTTGATTTTCTCAAAGAACCAGAGCCTGGTTTTGCTGATTCTTTGTATAGTTCTTTTTGTTTCTACTTGGCTGATTTCAGCCCTGAGTTTGATTATTTCCTGCCTTCTACTCCTCTTGGGTGTATTTGCTTCTTTTTTTCTAGTACTTTAAGGTGTGATGTCAAGCTGGTAAGTGTATGCTGTCTTCAGTTTCTTTTTGAAAGCACCTAGAGCTCTGAGTTTTCCTCTTAGCACTGCTTTCACTGTGTCCCAAAAGTTTTGGTATAATATTTCACTATTATTGTGTGAGGTGCAGTGTGCATTTTGAGCTTTAGTAAAGTTTCTTTTATGAATGTGGGTACCCTTGCATTTGGAGCATAGATGTTCAGAATTGAGAGTTCATCTTGGTAGATTTTTCTGTTGACAAGTACAAAGTGTCCTTCCTTATCTGTTTTGATAACTTTTGGTTGAAAGTAGATTTTATTCTATATTAGAATGGCTACTCCAAGCTTGTTTCTTGGGCCCATTTGCTTGGAAAAATTTTTCCAACTTTTTACCCTTTGGTAGTGTTTGTCGTTATCACGGAGGTACATTTCCTATATGTAGTAAAATGCTGAGTCCTGTTTATATAACCAGTCTGTTAGTCTATGTCTTTTAATTAGGAAATTGAGTCCATTGATGTTAATAGAGGTTAAGGAAAAGTGATTGTTGCTTCCTGTTATTTTTGTTGTTAGAGGTGGAATTATGTTTGTGTGAATATCTTCTTTTGGGGTTGTTGGAAGAAGATTACCTTCTTGCTTTTTCTTGTGGGCAATTTTCCTCCTTGTTTTGGAGTTTTCCATCTATTATCCTGTGTAGGGCTGAATTTGTGGAAAGATATTGTGTAAATTTGGATTTGTCATGGAATATCTTGGTTTCTCCATCTATGGTAATTGAGAGTTTTGTTGGGTATAGTAGCCTGGGCTGGCATTTGTATTCTCTTAGGGTTTGTATGACATCTGTCCAGAATCTTCTGGCTTTTATAGTCTCTGATGAGAAGTCTGGTGTAATTCTGATATGTCTGCCTTTATATGTGTGTTACTTGACTTTTTTCCCTTACTGCTTTTAGTATTTTTTTCTTTGTTTTGTGCATTTGAAGTTTTGATTATTATGTGATGGGAGGAATTTCTTTTCTGGTCCAGTCTATTTGGAGTTCTGTAGGCTTCTTGTACGTTCATGAACATCTCTTTCTTTAGGTTAAGAAGGTTTTCCTTTATAATTTTGTTGAAAGTATATACTGGCCCTTTAAGTTGAAAATCTTCAATCTCTTCTATACCTATTATCTTTAGGTTTGGTCTTCTCATTGAGTCCTGGATTCCTGGATGTTTTGGATTATGAACTTTTTGCAAGTTGCATTTTCTTTGACAGCTGTGTCAATGTTTTCTATGGTACCTTCTGCACTTGAGATTCTCTCTTCTATCTCTTGTATTCTGTTGGTGATGTTTTGAGTCTATGACTCCTGATCTCTTTTTTAGGTTTTCTATCTCCAGGGTTGTCTCTCTTTATGTTTTATTTGTTGTTTCTACTTCTATTTTTAGATTTTGGATAATTTTTGTTCAATTACTTCTGTTTGGTTGTGTTTTCCTGTAATTCTTTAAGGAATTTTTTGTTTCCTCTTGAAGAGCTTTTACTTGTTTACTTCTGTTCTCCTGTATTTCTTTAAGGAAGTTATTTATGTTCTTCTTAATGTACTCTATTATCATCATGAGAAGTGGTTTTAAATCTGAATCTTGCTTTTCTGGTGTGATGGGGTATCCTGGGCTTGCTCTGGTGGGAGAGCTGGGTTCTGATGATGCTAAGTAGGCTTGATTTCTGTTACTTATGTTCTTGTGCTTGCCTCTCACCATCTGGTTATCTCTAGTGCTACCTGCCCTTGCTGTCTCTGACTGGAGCCTGTCCTTCCTGTGATCCTTGTTGTGTCAGAATGCCTCAGAGTCCAGCTGTCTCTTGGATCCTATGATTCTGGGATCCTGTGGTCCTCAAATCCTAGGTGTGTCAGAGCTTATGGGATTCAAGCTGCCTCTGGGATCCTGAAATTCTGCTGTGACCAAGCTCCTGAGATCCTGTTCTGTCAGACCTTCTGGGAGTCAAGCTTTCTCCAGGTGTTGTGGGGCTGGGTGTGAAGCCAGTGACCAAGGTCTGCTCAGGGCACATGCTCAGACAGGAAGGATCCCATGCCACTGGCTGGAGCAGCAAATATTCTTAATCATCTGCCTCAGTCCACCCCTCCCACCCACCTCTTTTTTAATGTTGAAGACCACAATTGAGAAAGGCTCAAAGTTTTATATATAGGGGCATTTTTCAGTCCTCACCACACATCAACTAAGTGAACCAAAACATTTGCAAGGTGGTCTCTTATCTGTACCCAGCATCCCCTGCTTTGAACTCAGATTTAGGACATGTTGCTGGCAACACACATGTCCCTGTGTTCTTTGGCAGCTGGAGGAAAGTAAAGCTTTCTCAGTAGAGGGCAGTGGAGGGCCAAGCAAGGACTTGTCTCGGCAAAAAAGCTCTATACCTTCCTCCTATGCACAACTGGCATTTTTATTCTTCTTTCAAGGATCCTGGGTCCTTTGAGGTTCTTTGCCCATAATCTACATTTTACTGCCCTTGTGTTTGTTCAGAGTTAGCAGAAAGTTGGTTCTGTGCCCTCCATAGAGACACTAGCTCAGGGCAGTGAGGCCTTTGTTGTGGAACAGCAGTCTCTTCTGTGTGTCACCTATCCAGGTATATTCACTCATGGCCTCAGACAGTGACTGTGCCTACTTTTGCAATTATTGAGTTCTTCAGAGAAGGGGTCAGAGAAGCTTCTAATAAAGGGTGGAAGAGTAAGTAAATATTTTAAGCTGAGCAGGCCACAAGGCCTCTGTTACAGCTGTTTGATTCTGATTTTGGAGAAAAGAAATAAGGAGATCCAACAATCACTTCAAAGAGCATGTAGGGAGACTTGGTTTCAAAAGAAATGGCAGCCTCTGAGCCTCTGCCAAGAGCTCATCACAGATCAACTTGCTGCCTGGTTTTAGCAGCCAGAATCCAGAAGGTGGCAGCAGAGAGCTGTGATACTGCTGGAAACAGCTGTTCCAGAATAAAAACAGTGTGGTGTTTGTCTTAAAACCCACATTCAAACTGAAAGAGGAACAAAATACTCAGCATAAACAAAACTCAGTTTAGAATCAGAAAGCCAACCTCCATGTACCGAAGAGTGATAGATAGGAGATAAAATTTCCATGTCAGGTTTGAAATCAATTCAAGATTTATATAAACAACCAAAGCAAAGCAAAGCAAAGCAAAGCAAAGCAAAGCAAAGCAAAGCAAAGCAAAGCAAAGCAAAGCAAAGCAAGGCAAACCAAACCAAACCAAACCAAACCAAACCAAACCAAACCAAGACAGAGCTGCCTTTGATTGTACTTAGTCAGGATGCTTAAAGGTAGATATGACCTCAGTATAAAGTCTGGTGATGGCCCAAACAGGTTCTCCCTAAATACAATATTGAGAATATCTTTAAAGTTTATTAGTCTGAGGTTAACAGGTCTCAGCTGAATATAGCAATACTGATATTCAACCTCTGTGTAGATAACATACAATACTGTCTATCTAAGTTGGAGCCTCATATTCTAAAAGAAACAGGGAGAAACATAGAGTACGTTCCATAGTGTGGGGTCACCTTTGCTGTTCAGGTTGAAAAATATTTAATGATGCAGATATTTAGCTCTTGGGTCTGTTTGCTTACAAATGGGATAAGTGTTATAGTGTAAACAATACATTGTAAACAATAATAACTGTTTGCTGAAACCATTGAAAAACTATTCATTTGGGTAAATAATAAAAAGCTATCTTTTCTTCCTACAATATTTTTATAGAAAAGAGGAGCTTACTATCCAAATGTCGCATATGTGAAAAACTAGTTTTTGATAATGGCACTGCAATATTATAACAATTAATTTGTTATGTGATATGGCTACTGAGTGACTCACAGGCAGGCAAATACACAACTCAGCTACAAGTTTGGTTGTTTACACTGGTCCATTCACCGTCATGAAGAAGATGCACTACCTACTTCTTGTCTCATGTTCTAGTAGCTTGTGAATCATACCCTATAGTCTCAGAAGGCAGTTCTTTCCTGAATAGGCTGGTTATTGATACTAAAGCTTGAAAAACATAGGTCAGATCATTTCATATAGCTGGGAATTTCTGGGAGTTGTTCGGTATTTTTAGTTATTTGTGATTTACTGCCCAAAACATGCATGACATTTTACTGTAACTTACAAGAAATTCTACCTTTATAGTGAGCTAGACCATTTCTCAGAAATAACCCAAAAGTGATATGGTTGTAATCATATTCTGGATAGCAGAGATTCTGGTTAATTTCAGCACATCATGTCAACACATATTAAGATACACCTTCAAGAAAAACATGGTGGGGATCATGATTCAGTGATAGAATTATTTCCAGAATGAACAGGGTCACAGGTGAAGTCACCAGCACCACACTGGGGATGCAGTCAGACATTCAATAGTATGGTGGCCAGTATCTTGTTCATGTGTCTTCCAGGTCAGAAACTCAGGATTGACATTGCAGCACATAGCAGGAGGTATCCACTAATGGGTTGTTGTTCAAATAGGAATGACTTGAGGAATGTCCCATGAACATCTGATTCTGTAGCACTGTCTTCCAGAAGTTTCCTCGCACTAATTTGCAGGCTAATGAGACACACCATATTGGTGTGTTATAGAGGCTCTAAGGTCTTAGAATCTTCCCTAGCTAACATACAAGTTATGTGTACATGAGAAAACTCAATCAAGCTCCACATTCCTAGGTCTGGAAGGTTACAGCTGTTCTCAGCAAAAGATAGATAAAATGCTGCTCAGTGAATTGCACTGAACCCCCATCCTTTGGAGAAATATGATTTTTCTTCTTGTATGTTAGATGGGGTTTAAAAAGAACAGTAATACTAGAGCTTAATATATGCCTCACTTGATAGGGCAGTCGCCTAGCATGTGTGAGCCCTGGGTTAGATATCGAGCACCACTCCTATTCCCTCACACACATCTAAGACACATGACTTAAATGATATTTTCCTTTTGTGGTGTGTGTTGTACAGTGTAGGTGGGTGTTCATATCCATGGATTCACCTTCCTGTGGAGACAAGTGGCTTTTCTCAGTCACTTCACCTTTATGTTCCTTTTCTTCTTTTTCCCCTCCTCCTCTTCCTCCTCCTTCTCCTCCCCCTCCCCCTCCTCCTCTTCTTCTTCTCCTCCTCCTCTTCCTCCTCTCCTCCTCCTCCTCCCCCTCCCCCTCCTCCTCTTCTTCTCCTCCTCTTCCTCCTCTCCTCCTCCTCTTGTCCTCCTCCTCCTCCTCTTGTCCTCCTCCTCCTCTTGTCCTCCTCCTCCTCTTGTCCTCCTCCTCCTCTTGTCTTCCTCCTCCTCTTGTCCTCCTCCTCCTCTTGTCCTCCTCCTCCTCCTCCTCCTCCTCCTCCTCCTCCTCCTCCTTCTTCTTCTTCTTCTTTTTCTTCTTCTTCTTCCATTTTTTGAGATAAGGTCTCCCACAGGACCTGAAGTCAGTGAAGTCAGTTCATCAACTTGGGTAGACTGGCTGGCTAGTAGACTCCAGGGATCCATCTGTCTTTGTAACCTCAAGGATTGGGTTTGTACTGTGTCCAGTTTTAACATGTGTTCTTGGAATTTGAACTCTGGTCCCTGGGCTTGTGTAGCAGAAAGTTTACTGGGCTCTTGGGAGATTCTTAACTAATCTGACTACTGAGAAAGACTAACTCAAGACAACTCAGGTTAATCACCCCTTTTGCACAGTCAAAAGGTGACCAATGATACCTGACCTTGAATTTTCTTCTCACTTCTGCTAGTTTATCCTCCAGCTCCTCTGTTTTGTGTTTGGCTAGGTGGTAAATAGCCCCAATGTGATAAGCCTGCTTGTAGAGCTGTTTGAGGTAATTGTTATTCTTTATCTTCATCTCCACAAATGAGTGAATTTCATCCTCAAGTTCTGTTTTTTTCTTTATACTATAAAAAAGCAAAAATTAATACAGTTATTCTTAGAGAATATGTACATTTGCTTGACAATTATATTTACTACTAATAACAAATTATACTTTATGTTGCCAAAAATCACAAAATGGCCAAGGAGTTAAGGTAAATCTGAATATATAACCCATGTCTAAGGTATTTGAAGGTATTTGTTTACATTACTGTTGGTTTGTACTAATCCGTAGGCTATGCTCAGTCTCAGAAGCCATAATAGCTTATGGGAAAGGCTTAGCTTTAAGAAGCGACCTGCTGTCGACACCTGTGCAGGCATCTGCAGGTCTACTGCCACCTAGGAATCATAGTGTCAATGTAAAATGCCTTCTTGGACGCCCCTCTATCACCTTTTTGAAAAATAAAATATGTTTATTGATTAATTGGGAATCTCATAAAATATACCTCAATCACACTCACCTCCCAGTCTTCCCATGGCCACACCTGTCCCCTGTGACCACACCCCCATAAAGAGAAAAAAGGGAATAAAAAACAAGTTTATTTTGTGTTGTCTGGAGCATGCTTAAGATCCTAGTGGCAAGCCTCTCAAGAGAGGATGAGATTTTCTCCTCCATGAGCTGAGGAGAGCTGTGTGAAGCCAGAAAGAGGCTAGACCAGCTGTTCTATGCCCAAGGAGGTTAAGATGGATCCAGATAGCAGCCTGTACCATGGACATCTGCATGGGCTTCTGTGATAACAGGAGCCACAGACATCAAACCAGCCCTTGGCCGAATCTGGACTGAAGACCCATTGAGTATGCACCACCTTATTTTCCCCACCTTTCTGATCTGTTCACCACATCTTTGTTTCATCATAGTGGTGTTTATGTGTCTTCTGCCTATCACCTTTTTGATTCACATGGTGGTGATTTTACCAGAGAATGCTTTAAATGAAAGAGTGAAAACCTAAGCCAAACTCTGGACTTGGTTTGCACCAGATGAGACATTCATTGAGGACTGAGAGTATCCTGTGTGTTGGATGATGTTTATCAACATCTTCCCACTGATTATTCAACAGCATATTCACTGCAACACTATACTGGCTGGTTTTCACACAAACTAGAGTCTTCAGAGAAGAAGGAGCCTCATTTGCGAGAATGCTTCCATGAGATTCAGCTATAAGACATTTTCTCAATTAGTGATCAATGGGGGAGGGCCCAGGCCATGGTGGGTGGTTTCTGTCCTGGGCTGGTAGTCCTGGGTTTTATAAGAAAGCAGGCTGAGTAAGCCATGTAAGTGGCACACCTCCATGGCCTCTACATCAGATCCTGCCTTCATGTTCCTGCCATGCTTAAGTTTCTATCCTGACTTCCTTTGGTGATAAACAGCATTATGGAAGTATAAGCTAAATAAACCCTTTTCTCCTTAACTAGCTTTCTGGTCATGGTGTTTGGTCACAGCAATAGAAATCCAAACTATGACAAGCAGCATCTCAGTTTGACAATCAAGTATCTCCAGGTATTACTAAGTGTCTCCTGGGTAGGATACGATATCTTGCCAGCTGAGAACTACATAAACACGTTGTTGAAACCAGTGGCTCTCAGGCCCAGCAGTGTATAACAATCTCATGAAAGGCGCTTAACATGACTCTGTGCTTTAGAAAATTTTGCTATATTTGGTTTGAGGTGAAGTTCCAGCATGGGCATTTTCAAACACCTCAGGTGATGATGCTGAAGTATAATGAGGAAACAAACCCAAAATGATTAGAAAAGTCTTTCCCATCATATGGAGAGCTTATTATGTGACAGACTGCTGGACTCTGTTCTCTGGAGAGGAGCCAGGAGATGTGGGACAGACATTATTTTGTCCCCAGGTGGTGCTGAAAAAAAATCTGGTTTTAGAAAAATGTACAAGAAGCTTTGCTCAAAGAAGCAACCACCGGGTCTAAGGAAAGCAAATGAGTGTGGCCAACTTATGGGAGGGACAGCAAGCTATAAGGACAAGAGGGATGAACAGCACTGACTCATCTTTTCAGTCTCTTGTTCTCACAAGAATAAACGCATGTGAACAAGGAGATTCACCCACTCAAGGTGTGCCAAGGACAGTGAGGCACACAAGTCAGAAATAAATGGTACCAAAAAACAAAAAAATCAAAGCATGAATCAGAAAACTGTATAGTGAGATACCCAGGAACTGTGCTTTCTTGGAAAAGACCAACTCACTGACCAACTATGGCCAATAGAAGTGACAGTACTGACACACAGATTACTGAAGGCAAAACTCATCATAGATGCTTTCTGGGTCAGTTGTATATTACTGTTGTCCCTGATATTGTCTTAGGATCTTTGTTGTGACTCAGAAGAGCACTGTCAATTGGATAGAAATTCCAAGAATGCTAGATTGAATCAGGTGGGTCACACAGAGAAAAAGAGATGAAGATAAGAATATGGCAATATAAAAAATATGAGACAAAGTGGAAATGGCTGTGTTTATTTAACAAATAGATGCAAGGACTGGGGAAAATGGCTTAGCTGGGAAAGCACTTGGTGAACAAGTATGAGGACATGAGTTTGATCTCTAGAATCCACAAAACACTGGAGAGGCACAGAGAGATAGGATCATGGGGTTCATTGGCCATTCAGTTTAGCTAATTAGTAAATCAAGGCCAGTGAGAGATTCTGTCTAAAAAGAAAATTGGATGGTGTCTGAGGGATGACACTTGAAGTTGGTCTCTGGTTTCCAAATACACCTGCATATTTTTATGTGCACTGGCAAACACACCTACATCAAATACATACACCAAACATAGATAGAATAATACTTTTAAAAAAGAAAAGGAAAATGAAACATGTATTTTAAAATTATTTATTATTGCATACTTTTAATGCCAGCACTCTGGAGGCTGGGTCAGGATCATAGGTTGTGGAGAGTCTTTGATACATAATGAGACTCTGTCTGAGAAACCTAAAGTATGTTCTGAACCTTGAAGTAGTGTGTTGAGCCTGAGGACACATACATCCACAGGCCAGCCTTGAGTAGGAATTACCATTTTTGAGTAAACTGTAGAAAGGAACACTGTTTACAGATACTGTTACTGTAGAACAAACTTAGCAGGAAGCTTGTCATAACCATCATCCTCCTTCCAATATAAGTTGGCTACAGTATAAATTGAACAGTTCTATTTCTGAGTATACCTTGCATGAGATGTTTTGTGATGTATAAATCTGAAGACTTCAGCTTTGGATCACCTGTCTCCAGATACCTATGATTGTTCTCTCTCTCTCTCTTATTGTGGATGATAACTTTTAAGAGTAGCTGATAAGCTTCCATTCATGGTGGATATTTTCTGATGCATTTTATAATTGCATGAGCCCATTTTAAAAGACTTTCTTTTTATGAGAATCATGTGAGGCTTCAATCAGAAGTTTATTCCTTTAGAGAACGCATAAAGTCATAATTACAAAGCTATAAAATTCTCTTTGGCGATATATACTCCATTAAGTAAAAATAACACTTTCTAAAGTCATTTCTCATAAAAAACCATTAAACAATGAAATAATTGCTCTTTCAATCTTAAAATTTATGTTATAGACT
Organism: Arvicanthis niloticus; assembly: GCF_011762505.2. Classification (NCBI taxonomy): domain Eukaryota; kingdom Metazoa; phylum Chordata; class Mammalia; order Rodentia; family Muridae; genus Arvicanthis; species Arvicanthis niloticus. Next base: position 64,492,771 of record NC_047671.1, on the reverse strand, counting down.
GTTACATAATATAAGTAAATTGACTTTTTATAATTAGAATATTATTCAACTTAGAATATTATTCAACATGTACTTAATGCATGTTTACAAGCCAGCAATGGTAATGCACATCTTTAATCCCAGAACTCTGGAGCAAAAGGCAGGCAGATCTCTGAGTTCAAGGCCATCCTGACCTACATAAAGGTTTTTTGAAAAACCAAGCCTAAATACAGAGACTTGTCTTGAAAAACAAAATCAAAGAAACAAGCCAACAAAGTATGCTCACAGTGTACTAGGCACCATGTTGGTCATTGAAGTTCTAAAATTGAAAGGAAAGATGATATGAATAGCAGTTCCTGATGTTTCCAAAGTACTGGACATAAAAAAAAAAACAAAACTTGTGTTTTATTTTTGTTTTAAATTTTGAATGTAAAAAGCTAAGGCTGAATTATTTCTTAATGGAAAATAATCAAAGACGTTTAGCATCTTTGTAGAAAGGGAAATATGGTATAAAAGTACACAAATAAATTTTAAAAGAAACATGTGTCTGTAGGTGTGCATAAGTGTACTCACCGTGAAGCTAGTGGGGAGACCACAGAAGAGAAGTAAAAGGATCTTAAGTAGGAAGGGATGGGGCAAA